>NC_048900.1:87770-104475 GCF_011077185.1 Oxyura jamaicensis | reverse complement strand
TCTTCTCTTCTCTTCTCTTCTCTTCTCTTCTCTTCTCTTCTCTTCTCTTTTCTGATCAGGATGTGTTATCTTTGGGAGAAACATCTGACAAGAAAACCAGATCTTCCCAAACCCTGAGGTTTTTGGGGCACAGGCAAAAAGTTGCCTACAAGTACACACTAGGAAGAACATAAAGAAACTTCCCTGCAGAAAAAACTCCTTTCTCAAACTTGGAATCACCTTTAGCCATTCCCTCTCCCCACATTTATTTCCTTGAGCCTTGGGTCTCATGCCCCATAAATCTGAAAGCCACTGGGGAATTCCATAGGAACTGCACTGTAGAATTGCATCCCTAAGGTACAGCCAAGCTAAATAACATTGATACTTCTCAGAGAATCCTTCTTGATTTTAAATGTGGGCTACCTATCATTTTCATAAGGATTTTCCAAGCCTATTTTTATTTTTTTGGCCTCTTCTCATTATAGGAATCACTTCCTAAACAGGGCCACGAAAAAGATTAGGATTTTGATTCTTTATCCTCGGAGAAGCCTGGCCAAACAGGTACAGCACACACATTTATAAAAATAAGCTCACATCATCTGCTTCTGAAAGCAATCCTATGTTGTTCATATTTCAAAGCTCAAGACGTTAGTACTAATGTCTGTTTTGAACATGTTTAGACGTTTAAAAGAAATTAAATACAGTATACCAAGTAGATGTGGGGAGATGATGGAAGAAAATATTCATTCTAATGTTCTAATGTGCTGTAAAATTTTATTTTATTTTATTTTATTTGAAGACAGAGGAAAAGGCCATGCAATAGGGAATATTTCATGGCTAGTGGGAGGGTTAAATAAACAAATGATAATAACACCAATCAGACCTCTTTGCTTAAAGCCTGCAGAGTCAATCTGCTTCTGACTGTGGAGCTACCAACCACCAAAGGCAAACTAATTAGACACAGTCAAACACTTAGGCAATCACACCTTGTGAATGTAAGCGTCTTCCTGTCATTTGGCAAGTCTCTCAGCTGCCTCTGAGCGTGAGACAACAAATCCCCTGCAAACAAGTTCCTCACTCTCCCTGTTAGTGAGATCTAACAGAGCACAATGGCTGGAGGTGAAAGGTGGCAGTCTAGTCAGGTAATGACATCGTCTTGAACAGCCCACATTAAAATAGTGGCACTTGTTTAGACTAGCCTATTTGCACCTACCTGCAGAGGGCCTTTTTAATGTAATTATTAGCCTCTGCAGCCCTGCTTTGAATTTGAAAATATCATTCATTTTCATCTTGCTTCAACTACCGCTGCTTTCTCCTATTCAATCCCAGTCACCTCACCTCCCCACAAGTAAGTGTAGAAACAGAAGCAGATGAGAAGAGTTGAATTAACAAGAAACAAGTTGGCAGGTGAGCTTTGTGACACAACAACAACAACAACAACAACAACAACAACAACAATAATAATAATAATAATAATAATAATAATAATAAAGGATTTGACAATATATTCTAATAACTACCTGACTGTAGCAGAGGTGCAGGCATTGAAATAGCTTTCTGGGGAAAAGAGTAAAGACAGCAGGAGAATGGTCTAAATTCTCTTATGTGAAACCCAAGGGCAGGAACCAATCCTTATGAGCCTTAGAACAAATGTGTAATTACTGGAGTTCAAAATTGTCTTATTTTCTCAGGATTTAACTATTCACAATTGACAAAATATGATGTGTAGTACAGTCCTAAAAATGAGATATGTAACCATCGCTTATTTTTAGCCCAAGACCCCTAAACACACAACTGAATGCAGAAGACACGAGCCAGTGCAAAGCAATTGCGTTGCCACTGAACAAAATGTCTGTCTGGCTTCCTCATGAGAATCCACATTGCACTGAAGAGGTGAGGTGAGTTATTTTACCTCCCTATATTCTCCTGTTCAAATATTCTCCAATAAAGGTCCAGCAGAAGCTATCTCAGAGTATCTTAGGATGTAACTGCAGCATTTGCCGGATGAGTGGGGCAGAAAGCGTTTGAAAAGCAATCCAGCAGTAGGTGGCCAGCAACAGCCAAAAAAGATGGGGAGGAAAAGAGGGACTTGTTGAAGCAGAAAAGCTGTACCATCCATTTCCCCGAGGAGCACAGACCTGTCCACTCTAAGTACACTACTCTGGGGCCATTCTAGTAAAACACAAACTGGATGGAAGATACACAGAGGAAGAAAAAGAAAAAAATCTGCTTCCGTTGTAGACTAATTTCAAGCTCTTTTATGGAGATGTCAACAACAAATAAATGGTTTCATTCTTGCCTTGTCCAGCAACAGTCTTCTCACAGAAAAGACAGCTAATTTACAAGATCAGTGCTTCTCACTGATAAAGAAAAGGTTTTTAAACAGGCCGAGTGGAATGTTTGCTCAGTGGGATGTTTTGCCTTTTGGTGCAGTTAGTTTAGGTTCTATTATTTATCTTGCAAACAATATCACAAATTGTATCTGTGAAGATAACTTCTCTTTGTGCTGACAAGGCATTGATTTGTTTCTCCCAGCACACAGCAGTTTCACGGGGGACTGTTACGGTGGAGGTTACCATCTCAATCAGTATCGCTGCCCAGCTCTGAAGAAGAACCAACATATGTCCCAAGCACTGCTGGTATCTATTTTGTTTGTTTGTTGTTTTTTTTCCCTCTCCATCTGGCTATGATGGATGAGGGTCCTTTAACTACTCTTGTTCTGTAAACTGATATTATGCATCTGACCTAAAATGACAGCTGGAATCAGGGCCACACTTAGAGACGATCATGCCCAACACAAAAATATAAGTGAGTTCTGGAGGGTGCCAGCCCTGGGTCAGTCTCAGCTTATTTGTCAACCTGCCAGTTCACTGCTCCTCAGTGTTCTCTTTCCCTGACTAGCAGAAGGCACTGCTTTCAGGGGTAGTAAATGCCGCATGTTGAGAGACAAGCAGTTGGCAGGAGTCCTTATGACAGGGGTGGCAAAAGCAAGACAGGTAGCCAGATGGATCTGGTATGGCCCAAGGTAAGCATTGAAGCAAAGGGGTGAATCAAAATCAAAGGGTTACTATATGCTGATGGGAATCTCTGATTACAGTGACACTGTATAAAGAAACTGCATATACTACAAGCTCTTATCTGTGCTCTGGTACTACTGCAATATCTTGTTGTGCACTGACATTCTAAGTCATTTTATATTGCTATTATTATTGTTACTCATGTCAGTTTATCTCTGATCAGTCTATCCTCTCTTTTCCACTTGCTCTCACTTTGAGTCTTCAGGGGTTTATTGGTATTCACTGACCCTCCAGGCTCTATATTAATTTGCTTTTAAATATTTGTACCACTTCCATCAGAAATGAGGACCTACGCAACTATATTAATTGATTAGAAAAGAAGCATGTTTTGCAGACAAAAATATGATCTTTCGTTTGACCAACTGATCTAAGGAAAACAGGCAAGCTCTTCAGCCATATCCTTAAATTTAGCTATGATACTCTGAAACATCACAACTACTATTACTGCAATATGCCTATTAAAAAAGAACATTGCAAATGAACTTGTGGAATTCAATTTGAAATGTTTAACAGTAAAAGGGTGAAAATAATTCATTTGGTCTGGATAAATTATTCAGTGCTATTGCACCACTAATACTTGTTTATTTATACTTATTTATACCCATGCATACACAAACACACCCACGCCAATACACTGTTACTTAAATATTTTAATTGCATAAATAATAAGTAATGAATGCACTATATATCAAGTATATGACATGACCTTATTTTTCAAGCAGAGGTTACAGGATATTGAAGCATCAGTCTGTGTGTGAATCTCTGCAATGACAAGCAACACCATGAGAAGCAGCTACCTCACAACACCGAGACAGCCTTTGCTCACACAAGCCTGTCAAAATTAGACTTTAGCTGATCCCTGTACCTGTAACTACCTTCCTCTTGATAGCACATCTTGTTTTACTTGCACCCAGAGGTCCTCACTTGCAGGTTTACCTATCTAGAGGACAGACCAAGGGGTACTTGCCCTTTCAGAAAACCAGTGACAACAGCATTAAAAGTACAATCATCTGTGAACGTGATGAGACACCATCCATCCCTTTGGCCATGCATTTGAAATGGGGGTACTGGAGGAAGTGAAAGAACCAGGATTTTGCCACAGCCATTCACCCAATTTCTTCTCATATTTCCCTTCAGCCATCAGACCTGAATGAAGACAAAAGGGAAATTCCTGGAGAAACTATCTCCTGGACCTTACGTCAGTTCTCAGGATGCCCAAACAACAAAATCTGGTTCCTTTCATTTTCTTTCAGCTTGTGTTTTAAAGAAAACCATGTACAATGAAGGGAACATTTCCACAATAAGAAGCAACCAAGGAAATGGTTCAAAAGAGACCTGAGGCAAATTAAAGCCCAATTTAACTTTTGCACAATAACTTCACTTTATTTAGATAAATCATTTATGTGGTGAAAAAGTTCAGCTTACTACACAAAAAAAAGTCAATTAATAGCCAAAGCACTTAGAGGTAGGGGAAGAGAGCACAGAGGTAAAACTCCAATAACTGAGTTAAGAAGCAGAAGCAAAAGTCTTTTGACACAGAACATTAGAAATATTGAAGGAGAAAAAGGAAGAGTTTTCCTCCCAGTCCACGACAGAAAGAACATTGGTACAGGGTGGTCAGTGAATGATAAGTGATAATAAATCCAGCTGTCTTAGGAAGGACTTGTTCCACATTGTGCCACTGCAGGTGGGCCTGAAACAACAAGCCTCACGGGAAACCCGGAGTGGAGCAGGGACAGGACCATCAGTGCCCCAGATGCCCCACTGTTCCTGTGATAACCCTCACTGCTTCCCCAAATAGAACAGAAAGAGGGTTTGCCTGCCTGTTCCTTGGATTATGGAAAGAACATTTTATCTTGGCTTGCAGACGCACCTTCCCTGAGTGATCGGTGCTGTTAGCATAAGAACCTTTTGTAACTAGACTCACTTCTTAGAGGTTGCTCTGTCTCTGCTCTCTAGGTAGAAGGTACCAACAGTATTCATAGCAGCAACCTAAAAGAAAATCACAGCCTGACTTTATCACCAAGAAATGAGAAAAACAAACAAACAAACAAACAAACAAAAAAAAACTGCCTTTTTCACATCACCCATTGCTTTTCTTCTGGATTTCTGTGTAACTATACAACTCGTTCTTTTAAATACACAGGAAACTAAGTCACATTTACCACAGTATCAGACATTACTTTTCCACAGTGAGGAAAAATAGTATCTATCAAATTGTGGGGCAGGACCAGTTTGTGAATTACAGCTTTTTCAAAAGGAACGGAGGGAGTAAGCCGTTTCGTTCTCCAGCAAATGTAACCTTAGCAGCAGAAATCAAATCCCCAACTAAATTTTTTTGCTGGCTCCCTTGTTTGATTCTTAATTGCAGAGGAAGGAATATTAGGTTCAAGTTATAGCCACAGGAAAGGGGAAAGGGAGTAGCTGAGGCAGAATGATAGCTTGATTGCTGTGGTCTCTCAGGTTTTATCACATTTAAATAGGTTTAACCCTTCAAAAGCTGGTCACTTGTCATCTGTGGTAGGAAAACCGCTTTGTTATAAAGAGAAAAAGAAAAATACACTGGTGCATATGGTACACCATTAAAAAGTCTCACACCCCATAATAGGAACATTTGTACACAAATGTGGTTTTTGGGATCTAGCCAAGAGCAGAGCACCCTAGTGAATCATAATCATAATGCACAGCTAATGAGTTATTTTTGGTAAATTTGGCACTTGGAGTTGATAAAACCAATTTGTCCCCAAAAAGCTAAATCACTTATCACTTCTTTGAAGGTGCTAAGTGGATCTAGAACTTCACAATGCTGTCAATAAAAATTAAAGAAGCTCATCAAATCTGCCTAGTAATTTGTGTTTCTCTCTGCTATTGTTTAGAACAAAGGTAAGATGCTATGACAGGCAAGCAGGAGGTGTTTTTTTGTTTGTTTGTTTACAGGAAGCATTAGTACAATTTAACTGTGCTCAGGGCTGATGCTTGCTGCCTGAGGCAGGTGAGCACAAAGATAATAAGTCTATTATTATTGGGAAACATCCAATTAAGACACCTAGACCCAAAGTGCAAAGCTCTGAAAAAAACATTGAATTCTTCATAGCGTAAGCATTTGGAGATGTGGAATTTTGGTTCAGCCTGCTACAGACTACTTATAAATTCAGATCTGGAATTAAAGTTCACATCCCTCTGAAACAGAAAGGTATTCAATTCAAACTGAAGTTGAAGGGGGAGGCTGGGAGGTTAACATGAGGTTTTGTTTTGGGAATATCTCTGGTGGCAGAAAAAAAAATCAAATTATTTTTCATTTAGAGAGTACTTACGGAATGACTTGGGTTGGAAGGGACCTTTAAGATAATCTATTTCCACTCCCCCCCTTAACATGGGCAGGGATGCCACCCACTAGATCAGGCTGGCCAACTTCTCCAACTCAGAAAGTCATTGCCACAGACACCAGCTGTATTTCCTGTGGGAAATTCCCCTTAACTCCTTCCTTTTGTGGTAAGTTGTCATTAATGACCCTCCTGTGTTGAGCAAAGGAGCTGCATATGGATGTGCAAAAGATATCCACTGAAGTTTCCACTTTAATATCCAATGAAAAATGTATTTCGGTAGGGAACTCTAGTTTTGAGTGTACAGCAATTGTCTGCATTAACCAACCAGTCTAAATGGAGTGCACTGAATAGGAAATGAGAGTAAAGCAAAAGTTAGAGCTATGCCAAACTACCTGAGTGTAATGTGGATAACAGTGAACTGTGACTCATGTCATGTTGTGTTATGTAGCATCAAATCACTGTACAGTGTGACACAACATAAGCAACAAGAGTGGCGTGAATGTGACACAGCACAGTCTTTTTTCTTCTCCCTTTCTCTCTCTCTTTTTTTTTTTTTTTTTTTAAAAAAAAGAGCATTTTACTTTTAATCAGATAGCTGCTGTCAATTCAGATAACAGTTGCCTGACCCAATTTTTCAACTGACTGAAGTGGACGAATACTGAAGTATGGACTTCCTATTATGAAAAGTTAACATTCCAGACTAGCATCTCTGTGCTAAAAATACTCCTGTCTCATTTTCTTCCCCCGACCCATTTCTTCCTCCCCTAACACTAGCTATGTTTTCTTACTGATTCTGAATCAATAATTTCATTTCTATATTACAAATCTTAAAACAATACTGGCAAAAAAGTATACTGGAATTTTACTTACTGATGTTTAATTATTGATCTAGGCTTCTTTAAACATATTTGGCTCTCTGAAACAGCTCTTTAGAACTGTGTTCCATTTCTTATTGCTTACCTATTCTGTTTGTTCTCTGCCTCCCTGATCCCTTTCGATTTTCTGCAGGTTAGCAAGTGCTGCATTGTCTGCTTTTGAAACGTGTCTTTAGGCTTGCTTTTGTTTGACAAGGAATGCCAAGGCTGAGCTGACAAAGTCTGTTTGAAAATCTTTTTCCAGGTATACAAGATCAGTAAGTCTGTTCAATGTATTCTGTGATTAGTATTTTTCTTCAGATATTTATATCAACATTTCAGGTTTAGTGAAAGATGTTTTCTGAGCATACCTGTCAGTGGGAAACCTACTAAAGGTAAGCAACAGTATCATTTATATATTCAAATGTATAAATATATTTATGGTAAATAGTTGACATCTCTCTCCATATAACTTAAAAGGAAATATACCTTTAACAAGCACTCAGCCACTGTTCTTTTCACAGGTTGAAACAACTATCAACTTAACGGAAGCTGTCTTTTAGGTATTTTGGCTCTAGCTCTTTACAACCAGGATCACTTCAAACATAGTATTTAAATTTCTGCACCTTTCCCCTGCAAGGGCAGGGGCACTGAGACTGAGGATAATGTTTGTCCTGTAAAGCAAACTCTCAGGTAAAGAAAGCCTTTATATATATTCAGATACAACATACTAATGAATTCCAAATATATTTTTTACTATATATATATATATTATTTATTTTTAACACAGAAGATATCTTTTGCCTTTTACCTTCCCAGTCACAGCACAGAGATCATGTCATTGACTAAGTTGTTTGGTGAAAGCTGTACCCAAAATCTACCTAGAAGAGGCCAACTAAACAAAGACAGCACAACTGCAACACAGACTCCTCTTCTACCAACACACCTCCTATTTGCCATGGTGTACCACGTCCTCAAGAAGTAGCCTTCCAGACTGGTGATCACAGAGAATTTTTTGAATCCTTGGAAAAGTACAACAACTCCAAAACCTTCACTTTTTTGCTTATCCTCCACAAAGCTGCCTTTGCATTTTACTGTCACTCACTATCTCTTGGTTAGGGTTGAAGCCTGATAAACTCTTTGCATGGAGACACCTCAGCACAATGACCCCAAAATGAGCAATTCACAAGGTGGTGCTGGGATCCCAGGCAGTTCCCTCTGATCTGGAAAGTCTGAACAGCAAGTTTGAAACTAAATCTCAATGGGCTAGCAAGCGTATGGACTTAAGTCAGAATGAAGACGTAACTGAGGGACAAAAATTTCAATCTAGAACACAATTTTCCTTTCGATGATCACAATAAATAGTTCTTGAAAAGCAGAAGGCAAATAAGGGATCTGTGAATATCTCCTATGGTGAGATTAAGTCAGCTCTCATCAAAAAACCTAAAGAAATTCTCTGGGTAAGTGTATAGGTGTCAAACTCTTAATTCTAAAATAAGCTAAATTTATTTTTTATTTATTTTATTTATTTATTTATTTTGGGTGAAGATGTGTGTGGATTTGTAACTTTATCTGACTTCATTTCATTTAATAACTAAAAAAAAATCTCCATGTATATGAGCATGAGTTGTTACACATTCCTGGCTTAAGAAATAACAGGAAATATCTATTTTTATGTAAAAAAAATAAAAACCATAAATATCCTAACAGTTTTTTATTACAGCAAAAGCACTAATCTAGTGCATTTGGAACTGGAAAAGCACAACAATTGATCTTAACTTTGAAACATTCAAAAGTATTTTGCTTATGATCTTTTGCCATGTAAAACAAAACCAGTCAATTCAAATGTAAAGAAATTGATCTTGTTTAAAAGGTGCTTAGCACTCTAATTACATGAGAAGTGCCTTCCTTTAATAATTTATTAGAAATATGGGGCCATAAAGACTAAGTCTAAAAATACCCACCATGTAAACTAGTGTTCAACTGCTCTGTTAAAATTAAAAGCTGAAATTCTTTGACTGTCTCATTTTCTAGCAGAACACACGAAAGGAATATTTTAGTTGGTTCTCACCCTCCAGGCAAAGTAGTATAAAACCTCTGGCCTGATTCCAACCCCATTATCAAAGGACCACTCACCTAATCTAAAAAAGCAGTTCTTCATCAATTTATCATTAACAAGAACATTACAATATAATGTAGGGAAACGGCTTTCCACCAGGGATTCAGTTAATGCAAGTCTAGAGCCACATAACAAGCATGGCAGAAGATATGCCACAGTAGGTGAAGATAATATACATATATTCAAGGCAAAGAATATGGCAAACAACTTCTCTACTGCTGATGAGCTCTCTGCAATAATTATTTTTTTTTATATTTAATTTTAAAAGTTTTATTTGATTCTGTCCTTATTCTACAGCAACATACACAAATGCAAAATAACTAGTTGCTGTTGCTCACTCCCTGTGAAAATGTTTTATACTATTTGGCAGTCAGTGAAAGTGTGGAAACAAAAAGTGGAATGAGCAGAATAAGCTTGTGTCAGATCAGCACTCTGCCTCATAGTGCTGCAAGTTTGTGGGGGACTTTTGCAGGAGCCATGAAGCTAACGATATCATTGAAGCACAGCCTCAATTGAACTAAAACAATACTTTACAGATAGAGAATATGAACTGGAGCTTGACAAGCAGTCTGTAAAACAGTTGCACACATTTCAAAAATAATTTCAAATAAAGAGAGAGAGAGTCATTGGGATATTCCCAATACACATTTCCTTAGCATATCGTTTCTCTGCACTATATTACTCTAAGACTACTAAAATAGAATTTAGGTTTTATTCTGTATAAATGTTCTATTTTCCACCAGCTGTGATAAAATTCATCCATTACAGGCCATATTAAAATGTCTTGTACAAAGTGAAAGAAAAGGAGATTAAGTAAAAAGTCACAAAATACCTTTGATGAATGAACTGGTCTGAAGAAACTGTGAACCATGTAGTGTTTACATCACTTCAGCTCAGATCTCGGAGTGATGTTATATATCCTGAAAAAAATATGAAGTGTTGCTATACATAACAGTTCATCTGATCAGCAAGGCAGGTCACAGCAAACACTTCACCCCACTGCTCTGGTCTACTATACTGACTCCCCATGGAGAAGAGATGTTCAAGGTCACTACCCTGAAATTCAAAGTTTGCTGCAGGATTGGCCCTATCTACCTGTGAGACCTCCTTCCCCTTCTCTGATCATGACCTTCCATGACAACTGTGTTCCTCCAAACAATGAATCTGCCTGCGAACACGCAAGATGCTCCTGAGAGGAGACAACTTTTGGAGGAGCTGGAATGTGGACTACAGACATTCCTCCCTGAGGAGAGAAAAATAAATTCACTTATAATCTTCATGGCAAACCTCATCTTTCTAGCTGAGGTTTCTAGCTGAAAGATGAGGTTTCCATCTCTCAATAATTTCTTCAAACAAAGCAAAATTCTATAAAATAATCAAATTTGTTTCTCAGCAGGCTAAGAGACAGAGGAAAGTGGTTCATACACAAAGTTGTATTCACACACACTTCTCTTAGTAACAGAAAGCATTTTGATATTACTCTGCATGAGGGTATACAAGAGCATACTGAAATTGAACGACATCATTACAGTTGTATTTCAGAAAGAGAATTAGGAGACGTACTGTGCTGAATCAAATATATAATGAAGTACTCAAACAGATATTGGATGTTCTTGCCACTGGTCACAGAATCACAGAATTACAGAATAGTCTAGGTTGGAAAAGACCTCCAAGATCACCGAGTCCAACCTCTGACCTAACACTAACAAATCTTCCACTAAACCAGATCCCTAAGCTCTACATCTAAACGTCATTTAAAGACCTCCAGGGATGGTGACTCAACAACTTCCCTGGGCAGCCTATTCCAGTGACTAACAACCCGTTCAGGAAAGAAGTTCTTCCTAATATCCAAACTAAACCTCCCCTGGCGCAACTTTAGCCCATTCCCCCTCGTCCTGTCACCAGGCACGTGGGAGAATAGACTAACCACCACCTCGCTACAGCCTCCTTTCAGGTACCTGTAGAGTGCAGTAAAGTCACCCCTGAGCCTCCTCTTCTCCAGGCTAAACAGTCCCAGCTCCCTCAGCCGCTCCTCGTAAGACTTGTTCTCCAGACCCTTCACCAGCTTCGTAGCCCTCCTCTGGACTCGCTCAAGCACCTCCATGTCCTTCTTGTAGCGAGGGGCCCAAAACTGAACACAGTACTCGAGGTGCGGCCTCACCAGAGCCGAGTACAGGGGAACAATCACTTCCCTGGACCTGCTGGCCACGCTGTTTCTTATGCAAGCCAGGATGCTGCTGGCCTTCTTGGCCACCTGAGCACACTGCTGGCTCATATTCAGCCGACTGTCAACCAATACTCCCAGGTCCTTCTCTGCCAGGCAGCTTTCTAACCACACATCTCCCAGCCTGTAGCTCTGGGGTTGTTGGGCCCCAGGTGCAAGACTCGGCACTTGGCCTTGTTGAACTTCATCCCGTTGGCCTTGGCCCATCGGTCCAGCCTCTCCAGATCCTCCTGCAGAGCCCTCAAGCAGATCGACACACGCACCTAACTTGGTGTCGTCTGCAAACTTGCTGAGGGTGCACTCAATCCCCTCATCCAGATCATCGATGAAGATGTTAAAGAGGACTGGTCCCGGTACCGAGCCCTGGGGGACTCCACTAGTGACCGGCTTCCAACTGGATTTGACTCCATTCACCACAACTCTCTGGGCCCGGCCATCCAGCCAGCTCTTAACCCAACGAAGTGTACGCCAGTCCAAGCCATGAGCAGCCAGTTTCCTGAGGAGAATGCTGTGGGGAACGGTGTCAAGTGCCTTACTGAAGTCAAGGTAGACCACGTCCACAGCCTTTCCCTCATCCACTAAGCGTGTCACCTTGTCATAGAAGGAGATCAGGTTTGTCAATCAGGACCTGCCCTTCATAAACCCATGCTGACTAGGCCTGATTGCCTGCTTGCCCTGCAACTGCCGCATGATGACACCCAAGATAATCTGCTCCATGAGCTTCCCTGGCACTGAGGTCAAACTAACAGGCCTATAGTTCCCTGAGTCTACCCTCCGGCCCTTCTTGTAGATGGGCGTCACGTTTGCTAGCCGCCAGTCAAGTGGGACCTCCCCCGATAGCCAGGACTGCTGATAAATGATGGAAAGCAGCTTGGCCAGCTCCTCCGCCAGTTCTCTCAGTACCCTCGGGTGGATCCCATCCGGCCCCATCGACTTGCGTACATCCAAATGCTGTAGCAGGTTGCCAACCATTTCTTCATGAATTGTGGGGGCCACATTCTGCTCCCCATTCTGCTCTGGTCTCTATACATTGCCAAAACGAGCTGATATCCTGATACATAGCTTGAAAACAGAATCAACTTTCTAAAAATATTTTGTGCATCACTGAACTGGGGATAATCACTTTCTTCTGAAGCTGCTGGTGGTCTCTGCTAACAAATTTTGTTTAACAATAGCTTCATATAATATGGCATATAATAGTCACTTTGACTATTTCCCTTCAAATGAGGAAGAACCAGACCAGGGTGCAGGTAGTTACCCAAAGCCATATCCTGCCCATATTTTCAAACCCTTTTTCCCCATTCTGACTTGAAATAAAGAGGAAAAAAAAGGGGAAAACAAACAAACTAAAGACCCCACACACACTTCAATAGTTTCAAAATACTTCATTTTCACTTCAGTTTTTAAAAGACATGTTTTGTGATTCTATAGACCAGATATTTCAAACTGGACAAGTAATTTCTGTCTCACTTAGAACTTGTCCAAACAGAATGCTTAAATACCAGGGAACATATTCCAAGAAATTATTTATTCATTCCTATTAACTCTTTAATTCTGAGGAACTCATAACTTCCAGCAAAAAAATCAGTTTGCCAGAGAATTCCCAGCCAAACCTAACAAATAGGGTTCCTCTTGAAGGTCTCAGGAAAACATTCCAAGTGGTTTTCCCTGACAGATCATTTCGTTAACATTGGACATTAATTTTCTTATGTGGCAATATCAAGTCAAAGCTGTCAGGGGGCAGAGGGCCTGGCCAGAATGAGAAGATAAGCCTAGGACTTCTCTCCCCACACCACCACAGATACCCCAGGCTGCACTCTGCTCCAGGAAGTTGTGGGGAAACATAAAAATTGCATCAACTTCACAAGAAGAGCCTGATTTCAGAAAATACAGCATCTGTACCAGTTAGATAATGTGTCTGGCCAGGGAAAATGCAGTGAAGGAGGAGAACCAGGCTGAGAAGCTGTAGGAGCAGCAGTAGGAGACAGGGATAAAGGTTACTGAAGGTCAATACAGCTGGCACATCGCTGCTGGCACAAAATTGCTGCTGCATTCCAGGAAATCATTCCCTCTCATCTTCCTGAGCCTGTCACATCCTATTTTGCTTACCGGTTCTTCTTCAAGGTGTTCGTCTTATTTGTCTCCTTGGGCTTGCTGTTTATCTTCATTCATTCTCAGCATAATTTGAAGCTCATTGTTTGAATCCTGTGACTGGTGAGCAAGAAGGGGAGAGCTAACCTGTGTAATGATCTGGAGACTCTATGTGAGAAGGAAAGAGAGCAACATTAGTAGAAGTGATTACAGCAGGAGTGTGATGGGAATATCATTTCACCAAAGCGAGCAGTGGGAGACTGGCTGGCCTGTGTCTCGTCATTTTTGCAGAGAAAACTGAAGGAGCTCCACTACTCTGCGAGAGCTGTGTCCGGAAGCTATAAAATTACCTACTGATGAGTAAGCTGCAAAGTTGTCTGAAATAAAGTTTAGGAAGCAGTAACATACCTCATACAATTCCAGCTATATGGTAATGTTAGATAATTAGCACCAATGGGTAAAAGGCATGAATACTCAAAATTAAAGCATTAGCATATATTTAGCAGATTACAGTTAAATTTAACATGAGCTACCTGTCTCTGCTGAAACAGTTCTTACAGCAGGAAACTCGGTCCTCCTTTGGAAAATAAAATGTATTATCAGGACTTCACATTTAGCTTGCTGAGGGCTCCTTCAAAGAAATTGAAGCTTGCTATTCACAAACAAATTGTGAATATATATATATAACCAGCCTGGGCCTACATATTGGCAGCAAGGTGTGGGCAGCAGCGGCTATGGGGATGGCCTCTGTGAGAAGAGGCCAGGGCTGCCCCTGCTAGACACAGCCAGTTCCAGGAGGCTCCAATGGCCCCATTGCAGGGCAGGTCTGAGCCCCTCAGCCACTTGTAGGTTGCCTTTGGGAAGGCATATTTAAGAAAGGGTTGAAAATATTCATCTTAAGTGAGAAAGTCATTGCTATATTACATTTCCTTAGCATATAACTGGTCTGAAGAAATTGTGAACCATGTGGTGTTTACAGAGCTTTAGTTAAGATATCCAAGTGAAGTTCTGTATCCCAAAATATGTAACCTGAAAAGTTATATATCCTGCCCCTGCTGGACACAACCAGTTCCAGCCAGCTCCAACAGGCCCACCACAGGGTAGGGCTGAACCCCCCAACTATGTGTAGGATGCCTCTGGGAAAATGTATTAAAGAAAAACTAGAAAATACTTCGTGGAAAGAAGAGGAAAAACAGAAAGAGCAAGAAACAAGAGGGAACACGGAGGCTGGAGGAGGAAGAGGAGATGCTCCTTGACAGCAGAGCAGATACCACATTGCAGCCCGGGCAAGGCCCCATGCCAGAGCTGATGGCTACTCCTGAAGGATGGCAGCCCAAGGAGAGCCCACTCTGGAGCAGAAGAAAGGTGTGAGGAGGCAGGGGCAGCAGTGAGGAGCTGTAACAGACTGACCACAACCCCACATCCCCACTATGCCGCTCGGGGTGGGCATAGAGGTATGAAGTTGAACCCAGGAAAAGGATGAGTGTGATAAATGATTGAGTCTCAAATAGAATTCCAATTAAAGTTAGCAATTTATTAGAGGAACAAAGGCAAGCAAACAGCGCTGGGAGCACCAGGAGTCTCCGCTCCACCAAGAGATGCACACCCCACAGTTCCCATTCCAGGCTTATATCCCCTCTATTTATGCATATTCATTAGCAGGCGTGTCCTCCTTCGAGCATGCCTTCTTCAGCTTCTGGAATCTTCTCGAATCTTCTTGACCCCAGACCACATGCATGCTCTCCCCCCCCAGTCTTCTGCCTAGCAACAACTCTGGCCCAGGCTGTTCCTGTCAGGTGACCATTGCGGAACACAGGAACTATATACATACATAAACCACCGAAGAACCATATACATACATTGATCACCAAACACAGTAACTATTTACATACATTAACCATCTCAATTTCCCCAGTCCTGTGGTTATACAAGGATGTATGAGACAGTCACATTTTATCATGTGGCCCTAGCATTGCTCTACATTGACATGAATCAGATGAACACATCTCACAGTGAGGAAAGGCATTTCTTCACCCTTTTGACAGACTTTCAAAGTCTGTCCTTCTGTTTCCCACTACCCAAATTAGTAATTAAATATTTAATTTATTTGGCAGTAAACTAATTTGCTACAAGTTGAGTCTGGTAATCAATTAGTATTGTGGGCAAAACAATCTCCTTGTTTTCACCACCACCCACACGCTGCCCTTCCTGTTTCTCCCTGCATCCTGCCAAGGGGGATTGACCAAGTGGCTGGGTGGGAGTGTGGCTGCTGGCCAGGGCTAACCCACCAACTGCATCCTCTCCAGGGAGATCTGGGGACATGGCCACCTCTTTCACTTTGTGAGTTTTGTATTTTTTTTTTCTGTCCAGAATTCTGCTTTTTAACTTTTTCTCTACCTTACTCTCCACACTGTCCTACTATTAAATAATCTGTTGCATAAGAAGCATGGACAACCCCAAAGCAGGGAGCAGAAGCCAAGGCTCTCTTAGTTAAGTAGCATAGGCTCTGTCCTGTTCTCTCTCTGGCCCAAGAAAGCCATACTTTATAAATAAAAAGTCAGCTTCAAGAGGCGGAAAGGATAGCACATGCACCTGAAAGCAGCTAAAATTCAGCTGAAGTCCTGTCTTGGGAAGCAAAACCTGTGGGTCCTGGGCCTATTAAAGCAAACCCCACAAAAGCATACCTTTAGGCTTCATTTCTAGGATATACTTATGGGCAGAGGCAAATCACTGCCTTTCATACCCACCCATCTATCTGCATTTCAGTATGTGCTGTGTGTATTTATGAAGCATTTTCTGAGTCTTTCTACTGTATTAACTTTACAGAGATTTCATTAGCAAACTTTCTAGCATGAGAGCTGTATTTTTACGTCCCTGTGCAAACATTTTTATTTCCTCATTTGTTTGCTTTGGGAAGTTTAAGAAAATGCCTCTAAGTTACTATTGAATTAAGGAGAGGGAGAGTAATCCCTCTACTTGTTCAAGAAAAAAAAAAAAAAAAAAAAAAAAAAAAAAAAAAAAAAAAAAAAAAAAAA
>NC_048900.1:9093-87760 GCF_011077185.1 Oxyura jamaicensis | reverse complement strand
AAAAAAAAAAAAAAAAAAAAAAAAAAAAAAAAAAAAAAAAAAAAAAACTCAAATCACACTTTTTCATCTACACAGTCCTAGAAATAATACTGCATGTTTATCATTTCATGCATATTGCAATGCCTAAGTAAAAAACACTTGCATCTTCTGGGAATAAAAATGAGGAGGGATAATAGGAATAGAAAATGCTACCAAGAAAAAACAGAAAACTAAGTGTAAAGGGAGGTAAGCTACAGCTAAAACTGCAGCTGTAACATTACTCGTGGATAGAATATTTGTGCAAATTATGACGTGTTATACTTGCAATTAAACTTTAAAAGAAATGGTTAAAATGGAGTAAGTCATCATAAAGAAGGAGAAAGATGTTGACATCTGAGAATATAACTATTGTTATCTTGGAATTCTCTTTTCCTTCAGGAGGTATTACAATTTCTGTCTTAGACAGAGGCAGTGTTGTTTCATATGCTGACCAATACTGCTCATGTTGTTACAAGAGTATTTGTGGACATTTTAAAAAGCGATATAAAGAAAAGCATTTTTGAAGAACAAATCTTGTCTCTTTTCACATATCTGGACTCACAATGAGCAGTAAGTACTCTTAGTCAGACTGCAGAAACAGAGACTAAATTTAATATGAGAGAAAGTCAATGTTTCTTTGTGACATGGTTAGGATACACACAAAGGAGTTAGGAAATTCAGAATCAAGCATTTTGCTATCCTGGATTGCATTAGGACAAATACCAGCAGCGGCTTGAGGGAGGTGATCCTTCCTTTCTGGTCAGTACTGGTGAGGTAACACCTGGAGTACTGCACCCAGTTCTGGGCTCGCCAGTATCGGAGAGGCATGGAGCTCCTGGAGAGTCCAATGAAGGGCCATAAAGACAATTAAAAGACTGCAGCATCTCCCCCGTGAGGAAATGCTGACAGAGCTGGGACTGTTCAGCCTAGAGAAGAGAAGGCTTCTTATAAAGGAGAAAGGATCTTAGCAATGTCTATAAATGCCTGAAGCGAGGGTGCAATGAGGACAAAGCCAGGATCTTTCAATGGTTCCCAGTGATAGGACAGAATGTAATGGGCACAAACTGAAATACAGGAGCTTCCCTTTGAACGTAAGGAAACACTTTTTTTTACTGCAAAGATGACAGAGCACTGGAACAGGATGCCCAGGGAAGTTGTAGAGTCGCCTTCCTTTGAGGGAAAGGGAGTCATAAAATGGTTTGAGTTGAAAGGGACCTTAGAGATCACATAGTTTCAGCCCTCTGCTGTGAGCAGGGACACCTTTCACTGCATCAGGTTGCTCAAAGATGCATCTAACCTGGCCTTGAATGCTGCCAGGGATGGGGAATCAACAGCTTCTCTGGGTAACCTGTTCCAGTGCCTCACCCCCCTCACAGTAAAGAATTTCTTCCTAATGTCTATTCTAAATTTACCCTCTTTTAGTTTAAAGCCATTACCCCTTGTCTTGTTACTACACTCCCTGACAGAGTCCTTCTCCAGTCTTCTCGTAGGCCCCCTTTAGGTGTTGGAAGGTTGCTATACGGTCTTCCTGGAGTCTTCTCCACACTAAACAGCCCCAGCTCTTCAGCTTCTCTTCATTGGAGAGGTGCTCCAGCTCTCTGATCATCCTTGTAGCCTTAAGTCACCTGCTCTGTAGAGTCCTGCTTGAGCAGGGGGCTTAAACCACATGACTTCCAGAGATCCCTTCCAACCTAAACCAACCATTCTGCAATTAACTTTTCAGTATTAAATTCGTTGCTATGAGGGTGGTGAGGCACTGGAAGAGATTGCCTAGGGCAGCTGTGGATGCTGATCTAGTGGAAGGTGTCCCTGCCCATGGGAGGGGGGTTGGAACTAGATGATCTTTAAGGTCTCTTCCAAACCAAACCAGTCTACGATCCTATTTTGTTGCACTTTTTCTTGTATTTTTGACAAATAGAGTAGTATTGGAATCTTTTGAATTTGAATTTTTAACGGTTTGAATGTTTTTTTTTTTTTTTCAAATATTTGCAGTACCTAACATGAACTGAATTCGTCTATCTTTGAAATAACACTAAAGAGCAACAATAAGCATTTACAATTAAAAATAAAGGCTATAAGGATGATAATTAGGCAAGGTTAGAGTTTGTGGTATGACACCAACTCAGAACTGGGAATCAAATACACGTTTCATAGCAGCAAAATTTAAGTGAGCACTGGATAACTGCAAAAGGTTGATTCTGAATAAATGATTGATATGTGAAGAGTGCCCATACATGAAGCTGTGAGAGAACAGTAAAAAGCTAAAAAGCTAAAACTGCAAAAACTATACCTAGTTTATTCCAGATTTAGACAAACCATTTAAGTTTAATTCCCAACATCTTTTTGGTTATGTTTTGGGTTTGGTTGTGAAAGTTTTGCAGAACCTTAAAAAAAAAAAAAAAAATACAGTACCCTCCCTCCATTCTACATTTTATAAAAGAACACAGCCCTTACAGATTCAGTAAATTATTCATGGAGAAGACAATATTACTATTAGACCCAGGGGTCTTGGACTCCCTACATGCAAAAGATCTAGCTCTACACAATCAATCCAGCAGGATAACTGTTATACTCTACTTAACCCACATTGCGTAAAAGGGTTTGAAAATGGATTAGTGGATGAAGAGCTTGTTTTAAAAGATATATTATCTCCCAGAAAATGAGAGGATAATTCCTACTAGCTGTTTTAAGAAATCAAATGATCCTGGATTGGAGAGAAACTTCTCCTATGTTCTCTTAACCAGCTAGACACTAATGTGCGATGACTAGAGAGACAAGGGAAAAGCTGTGCATCAAAACATGTAGTCAATCAAAAAAATCAATACTAAGCGACTGATTTAGATTGAAAGCAAGGTATCAAAACTGACTTATTCTTGCATATTCTCTAATTATCATCTATGAAGGGGCAAGTAAGACTTCTGGAATGGCTATAACTCTTTACAGCAATTTGCACAGTTGATAACGGTATGCAGAGGATATCCTAACACTCTAAATTAGAGAGAAAGGTATAAAGCTGAAAGTGTATCTGGAGACTAAATGTTTCTTTGCTTTCTATTTTTGGTGACTATGGGATGTCCAAAAAATTTACTATCTATAATGATGGGGGATCCATTTTTAATCACAGAAATCTCTGTTCACTATCAAAGCACTATGATAGGGTCATTTTTGATTTTGCACTTGTCAAGATAGCTGTGTCTTTCGTACATGCATGCATTTTATTTGTAATATTTCCTTGCAGTAGCGAAAATGACTGGAAATAGCTCCACAGCAGACTGAGAAGAGAAAAGTAAAGGCACAGGGAAGCTTACCTCTACATGGAGACAACATGTGAAGCCCACCGAGCAGATCAGAGATCCTCTCTTCTGGGAGGTCTATGGAAACTCTTTAGCATGTTACCAATCATCTATAGCCTCAACAATGCCAGGGCTGGAGTCAGGAAAATTCTACAGGAGATAACTTCCAAGTATTCACTTAAAAAGAGAAAAGGAAAACAAACAAACAAACAAAAAACCCACAGATTTTCACGTTTCCTATTGAGAAATAGTCTAGATCTGTACTATGACAGCTTCTCACCAGATGTTACTCTTAAAAGAATAAAAGAGCACTCGCTGAACAGGAATTTTGATTTTGCAGCTGAGTGTGCATCAAAATCTGATGCCAAGACTTACAATATTCCAGACAGAGAACAGAGACATATTCTGAACTTCCTATGCATCTACTCAAAACAACTCATATTTTGAATATCAAACCTTCACAGCAACCTGTTCATAGGCAAGCTCTAGGCTGAAATATGTTTGCATAAAACATCAGTTGAATAAATTTTAACTAACATATTTCTGAATCCAGTAGAGCAATTTACAGGAGCAGTATCTGCCACCAGCATACATGGTCACTCCAGGGTTCTGTGTAAACAAACAGAACTCCAGAAATTTCACATCAGTGTAAACTATTTCTCTTGTTAACAAAATGGCAGCATGACAAATACAATGCAGGAGTACAGCTTGGCCCCCTTTGCTTAGCACATTTTTTCTCTTTTATTCTTCAGTACTTTTTCTCCCAACATGTTTTTTTGTTTTCAGTGCTGCTACCTGACTCTTCCCTTTCAGACAGCCTCATCCTGACAGTTATCAGGGTATAACATACTGTACTAGGAGGCTCGTGAATATTGCTCTTTGATTTTTAGTGCTTTATGATGAATGGCTTGGAATCATTGCTATAAAGAAAAAAGGAAAAAGAAAAGAAAAATAGTTTCTGAAAACCTTTGTGCTATTGAATTCTGCCTGCAAACTCTCCAGCACTGAATTGCTTTGCAACAGGACTGTCACTCTGCATGCTAGCTGTAACAAACCTCCCACAAAAAAAGTCTAAGGCATAATGTTGGAAAAATCAGAGAATTAACCTTATGTTTGATTAGGCTGTGTCTTTTCCTACACTTTTCCGCCTTGATTTTTTTTGGTCTTTTGTTGTTTAAGAAGAATATATTTAAATTTGAGGTACACTAGGTCTCAGATTCTTTAATGCTTCACAACAGATACCCACCTCTTTTTTTCCATTACCTAAATAAAAACATGTAATCAAGAATTAAAACATTGGACCCTGGAATTACAATGAGTATTCAGCTCAGAAGAAAAATGATAGCTCTCACTGCATGTAGCAACCCGGACAAAAGATAGACCGTCAAAGATACCTGGAGGAAAGAGAAGAGGAGCAGCTCTAGAACTGGAAGTGGAAAGCCTCAGCAACGGAGCATTTTCAGGAGAAATGTGAAGAAAGTACCCCTACCTCTGTTTCCCTAGGGATGTCTTTGACACAGAAGCTTTCCCTCAGTGAAAGTCAAGGAATTTATAAACTTGTTCAGGGTTTCCAGAGCATGGAGGTGAAATACATCCCAAGAGAACTAGATTCAGTCCATCACACCATGGCAGAGCACATGCATTAAACTCCTCACCTTCAAAAAACCTTGTCAATTTATTTGTCTGTGTGAAATTCCAGGCAAGAGTACAGCAGTGCTGTTACTGTATGTCACCATCACATTCATGCATCTGGAAATCCAGCCTGAAATCACCGTTGATGTGTCTCAGAAACATCCTGCAGAGTGGAAAGGATCCTGGTGGGTGAGACCAGCTCTTGATGCCACTTCTGCAGGTGACAGAAGTACAGTGCAGCCCCCAGGCAAGTGGCTCTGGCTGACAGCTGATGAAGCATGGGGAGCACTATGGACACCCTCCTCATTCCCACAAGGGGCAGTTCCACGGTCCTCAGAGACAGCTGCATGTATGTTCAGAGGAGCAGAGCACTGGTTGGTCTGTGGGGGATGAGCAAATCAGGGTAGTGGGCTTTGTTTTGTTCTTCTCCTGATTCCAGCATGTTCCTGTACCCTTCTTACTACCTGGTTTCAACATGGAAGAAGTGCCCAAGCCCATCTATGCATAGGAACGGGGAAAGTTATCAGACTTCAGTCCACACTGCCTCAATGCCACTGCCCCTCAGCAACAAACAGGTACTTTCAGTTTGGTTTCCAACACTTCACAGCTTTGTGAAACAAATTATAAAAAGTAATTCTTTGCAATTCACCTGCACCTTCTAAAGTCATGCACGTAGCCAACTTCTGTTCCCCTGTCTGCTGGCGCACAAGTTGGGAATAAATGAGCAAACCATTGCAATCAGACATACAGCATTCTGCATTGCATGGCTGCACAGCAGGCACCCACAGCATACATCAGTGTAACACTGGTCATGCTTGTGGAGTGTTGTGCACGTAATGGTGTTTTCTCCAAAGCTAACTGGTAAAGATCGGTTAGCACAAGTTACCTGGAAGATACATCAGTACTCTGCTCCTTACTGACTGGCATGTTAAAAGGCTCTGCACAGAGATGTGTTGTTTCGTTAAGAAGCCACTTTGCCCTGTGAAACCAGAGTGCTAGGGTCTCTGATGAATACACGGCTCTTTGTTGTAAGGTCATGATTTCTTTCTTTCTGCATCCAACTTTTTTTCTCTGCTGTACCAGATCAGTCTGACGGATTTAATAGGATCCATGGGATTTTCATTTTTCCTCAGAGTCTACTACATTTATAGGCAAGAAATACTGTTCCACTTTCCCGCCCCACCAACAGTTCTGTAAAACAGCTCCACCTCTTAGGGGTCTACAGTAAATTTTTTAATACTATGGAGAATCCTTGATTTGCAAAGGCATGCTTAGAGAAAAGAAAAGGCTTTCTTTGCAACAAGCCCCACCCTTCAACTTTGTAAAGTTTTCTTCACAAAGTTTTGTTCCAGAACATTTTGTTTTAGAGGCAGAACTCTCAGAAAGCCTAACATTAATTTAAACCTTTTTTGCTTTGTTCTTTAGTGTGCATTTTGGGGCAGGGTTGTTAAGCAAGGAAAATAACAAAAGATCCTCTGCAGAAAAGGTCACTTTCTGTCTGGAATTTTAGTTCATACCTATTAAATGGTCACTTTTTTTTTTTTTTTTTTTTTTTTTTAAATTGTGTGCTTGTTTTAAAACTAGAAATGACAGTCAGTCCCATATTCAGCATTTGTATGTCATGTTTTAGCCTGGAACATATCTTTATGGTTAAGTTATAAACTCTTACATTAAGAATTTATAATAAAAAATACGTGAAAACTCCCTAGCAATAACTTTGCAAATACCACCACTATAATGACAAAAATGATTAAATGCTATCATTTGGCAGACATGCCAAAAAATTTTGTGTTAACTGCCTGCAATTAGAAGTCTGGCTTTTTTTTTTAAATAACATATTATATGAATTCTGCCAATACTTTTGCAGCTACCAAAATATTATTTAAATAGATAAGTTCAGGGGGAGAAAGAGCAACAAAAACATGGAAAAAGACAGTTTCAGAATTATAAAGCCCCATGTCAATAGAAAGTTCAGTTTTAATATGAACTTTATTGTTATTAATACAGGTTTCTCAGAGCAAGAGAGACAACCAGTTATGTACTAACCTGATTTAACATGGCTGTGTGGAAGTACTGAGCATTCAGGATATTATACTCTGTAACCCTGAGGAGCACCCTCATGACCTGGGGAAGAAAGATGAAACTAAAAGAATTTTTTTTTTAGAAAACAAGCATGACAGAGGGAAAGCAAGACTTGTACTGGGAATATGTTGTATTTCTTTTCCAGTCTCTTTATTCTTCATTACAAATAAGTTAGCTAATTGCTAAATACCAAAAAAAGACACTAATTAGAGTAGTTGCTTTGACATCTGTGAATACTCTAAGTTAAAACTTAATTAGAAGTTAAAACTGCTGTTTTATTGATATGTACTTAGCATTTTTAGTCCTTTAAACATTAAATGGAGGTTTACTTAGGAAGGAGCATTACAATTAAACATTTAAACACACCGCTGATTTTCTTCTCTAGTTAGTGATATTCATCCTTTCTACTGACACAGTCCTTAGCAAAGAAAGAGCAAAATGAGAAACCTGACAAACACAAGCAAATATTTCTCCATTCTTTCTAGAGTAAATGATTGCCACAGAATTGCTACTCTTCTTATTTCAGTTTTATTCTTTTCATTCATCAGCAAGAGAATTCATATGCTCCAGCCTCCCCAACAATGATACTCTGCTAATAAACTCTTACTGCTGTCTTCTGTCTGTCAAAACCACTGCATAAATCGCTGCCTAGGAATCATCGCCACTCAGACACCTGTACTGCTGACCCCCCCCGGGAGCAGTGAGCAGAACCCTGTGCCAATCAGCAATTATAAGATAATGGTACTAAAAAGCCTGAACCTGGGCTTCAGTTGCTCTGCCAGCCCTTCCAGGATTCTTTCATGTGCCTGGGAATTAAGTAATTAACAGATTAATTTATTGCTCAATATAAAGGATTTCCATCTCTCTAGTCAGATTTGACATCATCAAAATTTACCACTTCATCAGAAGTTGCCAACTGTTGGTCTCTGTTCCCAAAAGACAAAGAAATTCACAAAAACATTGTTTCATAGTACAAGGTTGCTTTCAAAACTGTCACAATCTGAGCATTGTCCTCCAATGCAAAAATGCATGTTTTACTTTCCAGAGGACCCCTAAATAAAGGGGGACCTAAAGTCACAAGATCTGGAAATGCCAAAGTTGTAATTAAAGCAGGCTGTGGATACACTTATGGCCCTCATCCTTGAAAGTAAAGGATGAATCAGTTTTTAACCCAATGACTAATTTCATTGACTCCCCATGGGGCAAACACAGCATAACCTAGAACATTTTGCCAATAGAAGCTAGATCATGGCTTTAAAGAAACAATTTTAAGCATTAAGGGCAATGAACATTACTACTTCAGTTTACAGTCCAATCTGCAAGAGATTAGTGTTCAAACACAGATTTACAACCTGTGTATTCTAGTTGATACACAATATTAAAGACTTATTTACATTACAAATACACATTGTGTTTAAACATGAGCAGGAGAGGTTACAATAGTGGAAGCAACAACTGCAATGTTACTGTCATTGTGGTCAAGAGGAAATCACGTTCAACTACATGGATTAAATCCTGTTGGAGAACACCATTTTAATTCAGTGCTTTAAGTATTTCCTTCCAGTGTAAATAAATTTGTCTTTTTTGTTGTTGTTTCTTGTTCCCCCCCCCCCCCCCCCCCCTTTTTTTTTTCCAGAAATTGAAGGATGGAATCAGCTAGGTTTGCAATGCAGAAAGTTATATAAAAAAGAAAAAAATCCAACTAAATTTAAGGAATAAGAGTTTGCTATAGAGATATGAATCTTCTTCACTAAAGATTTTTAAGAACAAATAGGATAAACATCTGCTGGGGACAAGCCAAGCATTCACATCCCCACCTCAGCTCAGGGTTACTGACCAGCTG
The DNA here is from genome assembly GCF_011077185.1 of Oxyura jamaicensis. Lineage (NCBI taxonomy): Eukaryota > Metazoa > Chordata > Aves > Anseriformes > Anatidae > Oxyura > Oxyura jamaicensis. The sequence continues at coordinate 78,892 of NC_048900.1, read as the reverse complement.
TTCTCTCAAGACCTTCCCAACTCAGTTACTTTCAAAGATTCAATACTTATGATGCTGTTCCCGTGTCCTCACATTCCAGCCACATCATTCTAATTGGTCACACTGGCAAAAACAATCCTTGACTACAGATCCCATAAATATGTGTTTATGGAGCAAGAGAATGAGTGAAAAAAATTATTGTTGAGAATGAGAAGGCTGATCAGCCTGCAGGGATGGCAAGGAAAGTGTACTTACTGAGAAAAAAGCATTTGTAGAATCTCCTCAAGAGTCTCTGAAGACTAAAGAAGGCTTTCCTGACTTTGACAGAGGAGAACTTTATTTACATTTCTTGGTGGAGGAAGCAAAAAGGATCTTAGAAGTATGATAAAGCTGAAAGGAAAAAAAAAAAAAATTTAAAAAAAGAAAATGCAGAATATATCACTAATAAAAACGTGATTGAAAAGTTGTATTGAAGGATGACACAAAGAAAAATTGGGATATCAATTCATAATACAGCATGCAAGTATTTTTAATGAACTTTTTTTTAAGTCCAAAGCTCAAATCCTGACATACATTATTTAAATGATTTCAGCTGCTCTTTCCAGCATTTCTGTGAAAAAAAAGGAAGCCATTTTCAAATCTTGAAACAAATTGGCTCCCATATGTAAGTTTAAATTATCCATCACCCTGCAGGAGGATTCGAGCAAATTTGGAGACCATCTTGATGAATAATAAAGAAAGTAAATTTGTTTTTTTTTTTTTTTTTTTTTTTTTTAAACCATGCTGCATACTTTCAGAGTTTCATAAAAAGATCCACATAATTAGTTTAGCTTACCAGGAAAAAAAGTTGAATGACAAGGTCAGGCACTTGCCCTTTCAGTAAATTAGAGAAGATTGCCATAAATTGCATAATATAATGAAACACCAATTTGCATATTTGCTGCTATATTAAAAGGGATCAGTTTTAGCTCGCAAAGCAGAACAAATAAAAACATGCATTTTAATAACTCAAATTACTCCCAGGAAGTGACCCTCAGCAGAAAGCCTGATTATCACTACTTAATTAGAAGCCTTGGAAATCTAAATCCCCCTTTAAATCCTATTCTGTGTACAGTGAAAGATGAAGCCATGAGTTTTGTCTTAGATTCAATATTTACTCTTTACTAATATGTTTGCAGGGGAGACTTTCCAAGCATTATGAAGACATGCAAAAAAATTAATATTCAAAGAAAGAGTGCATAAAACCTGTGTTGGCTTGCAGGTGCAAAGCAATTAACAAGCTGGCATTTGCAGTACTTTTAATTAATTAATTAAAAATTCAAGGCTGACTTTCATTTCTTTAAATGTTTGAACATTTTATCCATCAATAATGAACCACTACTTACTGCTGTGCTACAACAGCTGGTAAATGAAAAACTTAGTCCAACACTAAAAAAAAAAAAGTGCACAGGAATTTCACATTTTACTTTTTCTTGCAATTTAAAAATGCAATAGAGTTTGAAACTCTGTATGATATGGAGGTGAATCTTGTGTGTATGCTTTGCAGTAAAAATAAACTGCATTCAGTTGAACCTAGAACAGGAATTAAAATCAGAATTTTCAGTATAAAATATACTTGGGTTTAATTTTTTATTTAATTTAAAAATTAAATTCTGTTTGCTTGGGAAGTCAAGGGATTTTTCTTAAAAATACAATCCTGATCTTTAAAGGTTAAAATTATACTATAAAATGAGATTTTGAGTCATTTCTAACTGGCTGCAAATAATAGTCAGCGAAAGGTGCTGTGACTAAAATTACAAGTTGATATCACTTGAATGATAAATGTATTGTTCTCAGCAGAAAGATTTTGGTCAGTATGTATTTAAAAGACACTACCATTAATATACTTTAATTAAAACATAAATACTACATTTCTACCTCACTAGGCACTCACTCAGCTGGAACTAACTCTATTTGCTTAATCTACAATTTTAGATGTATTAGCAAAAATAAATGTTGGTGAATGTAAGAGCCTGATTACATATCTTGGGTAAATTGGTGATAATGAGTCAAGAGACTTTGTGTTCATTCACATATATTAGAATAAGAATCATTATGAAATTAAAGCTAAGATTAATCCTGCTAATGACACCACAGAGCATCTGGGAATAAGAAAACCCAGATGTCAAATTTGCTGTGATACTGTGCTGCCATGTGATAGAGTAACCCCTTGAAGTGTTCTTCTAAGGCAGCTAGCTGGTACCCCACAGTCCCAGCACTTGAAATGCAAATGAGTGACAAGATAGACTAATAACAAGAGCAGATTCTAGCAGTAAGGAAAATGAATAAATTAAAAAAAAAAAAACAAAAAAAAAAAAAAACTGAACCACTGGTAAGAACAAGCAGCAGGCAACCCAATGTCCTCAATTAAGGTGGATGACATCTGCAGTGTATTTCTCTCTAATAAAGCCCTCACTCTGTATTCCAAAGCACACGATTCTAACACTGTTAACATTTTAATGTCTTGGGCATGCATGGTAACATTAATTACAAGATGATTTGGATGACTTCTGAATCTCTTTTATGTCTTTCACTGAGTAAAAATATGAGTTGCAGCTTTGATATCATAAATAAAATGTAGAGGCCTGCCAAGCATTACTCTCCTCAAGTAACTCAGATCTGCTAAGTTATATTAAACCTTTATAGCTAAGTAAAGAGCATTCTCTATGAATTTAAGGAGGGTCAGTGTCTATACATTTTAATGGCAAAGCTTTACAGATCTCCAGTATTTTTCACTAGACTTCAGCTGTTGTTTTTTTAATTACTAATGAGTTTAATCTAATGTTTTGTTGAGCTCAATTTACCTTCTCTGTACCATTTGTTCAGAAATGTACACCAAGATTTAGTCACTTTTCCCAGCTGTGGGTCTTCTCTTCCTGCTGACTGCTCTGTTCCTTGTCTAAAAAAAGAGCAATCATTAGCAAAACACTCCTAAAACAAGACTGAGACTCGTCCACAACTGAAAAAGACTCTACAGTGTAATTGTAGCACAAGATTCAATGTGAATTTGAATGAACCAAGAGCAATCTAGTGTCCCCATGGGCTTTTCTGCTTCTTGCTAAAATGCAGGGGCACCTGATTTTCATGACAGCTGTTAACCACACTAACCACTCACTGCACTGCCATCATCCCTGCATCAACTGAGGGACGAACTCTGAGTTTAGACAAACTCAGTATGGTGGAATGGAAAAATATGTACAAGGGGCAACTTTTGTATTGTGAAGATATACAACATCCCTGGTTTGGTACCGCCCTGATTCTCCTGAGTCAGTACAGTAAAAAATTAGGATAAATATTTTTCTAAAGTGTTGTAGCCCTCTACACATCAACATAAATGCAAAGAGCAAGGCATGCAGAACTAAGCTTGTAGTTTCTCAAGTGAATGCAGGAGTCTGTAGCAGACAATGGACATTCACTGCTGTTTAGAACAGGGCAAGGATGTCTCCTGCCTTATTATATTAACTTGGTGCTACCACCAGTGGTTTGTTTATGAAGCTCTCTGGGGATGGCTGAGTTGAGACACATGATTTTCTTGTAGCTTCAGTCATCTCATAAAGCTTCACTCTGAAAGAGATTGTCATACAAAATCCAGCAACAGCCTTATGTGAAACAACTCCGTAGGGAAGACTCATACACATTTAAAAACTACCATTTTAGGAGGGCAAAGGAGAAAACATAAATGCTTTGATCTCTTCCTTGACATTTGAACAGAAGTAGACCACGCTCTTTGTGCCAAAGGTGCAAGACCACAAATAACTAACTGCCGTGCATCATTTAGAAGAACAAAGCAACAGTAATGCATCAATCCACAGTTCAGATTGGTGGTAATGAGATTGACAATGAGAAGCTGCTCAAGCCACTTGATCTGAAGAACTTTCAGCTTTGGAATCTCATTTCCATGCCTCTTTCTGCTGATGGCACTTGTGGGACAACACCACTAGTTTGTCATCTTTTTTTTGTTTGTTTTGTTTTGTTTTGGATTCAATAACATACATATTCCTCTCTCTCCCTTTTTCTCCCCCTCTTCCCCTCTCATATACATGTATTCACACACACCTTTTTCTTCTCTTTCTTTTTCCCCTCCAGATATATCGATGAGACATTCACTGGTCCAATTTTGTACGAGTCCAAGACAAGATAATTGAAGAGAAATAAGGAGGAAAGCGAAGTGGTCATGGGATCTATGCCTCCAACTACATTTTAAGGTGCATTTTAGAGGGTAATTTATACAAACTCTCATTTAATGTTCTTTCCTTTTTCAGCCTTCACAGCCTCAAGAATTAATGAAGCACTGAGAAATTTCAGAGAATACCTTGATGTTAATAATTTTAAACCCTTCCTCTGAGAAGCAAGGGCAATTATTTCTACTGTCGTTTTGTTGCAGTAGATTTTACTGTCCAGGTGGAACCAGGTATTCTAGCATAGCTATGCTAGAATTTATGCTAACCAGAAATTTGGGGGGATTCCTGATTCAGAATTTGAAATGTTTTGGTGATATAATAGAAGAAAGTGTACCCCTCCAGGTAGTTTCAGTCCATCATCTGCTCTGTCAGGAAAGCAACTCAGACATATGACAATATATAAAAGACACAACCTCTTCTCCCTGAACAAGGATATCATAATATTCATGTCAGTTTTCTATGGAGGTCCACAGGACCTGAACTGCAGATAGTATGACAGTTTCAGGAGGAACAGTACTGATGGGCTGTGACTACAATTAGACACCGATGTATGGTGATGCTCAGGAAAATAACCAATTGCCAGCTAGTTATAGTTTTTAAAAGTTTAAAACAATGCATGAGATAATAAAGACTCTATTGCCATGCTGCAGGTGGGGGCAAGTGTGGTGCTTCTTCAGGACAATTTCATTTTGCAGGCCACTGCTGGCATTTGATCTGCCTCGGCCATAACCAGAGCAACATCTCACCCAATTCTGGCTCCACTTGTTCCAGACTGAAGAACAACAAAAGGAGTTGGAGTGGGAAAAAAATCAGCTTAAATCAGAACTGTATGGCAGCAGTAAAACTTTTTAGCCTATGGGAGATCACTAATTCAAACAGTAGTTTTAATTAAAGAGCCAGAATGCTAAGAAATTGACTTCTGAAACTGCCCATCATTGCCGTGCTGTAGCAGGTACATTGTTTATTTCATCATGTTGGTGTTCTCCTTCCCTTTTTATACTATTAATATTCATTTGTTTACATTGACCTTATCACAAAAGGTCCCATTTGATTTTGCTGGTGATTGTGTTTCAAGTTTCCAGGTTTCACTTCAGACCTATTCACATGCCAAACAACAAATGATTAGATTTTGACTTTTTTAAACAACCAACCGTATTGTCTGGCATGGCTGATCTGGATAAAAAAAGAAAGTTCCATAATATTTGTAACTGCAAAGAAGGCAGCAGCTTACAATGGAGATGGACTAGCTCTGCTCTCTTTGGTTCCAAAATTAATGTTGCAATTAATTAAGCACTGGTGATCGCTTCGCTGCTCTACTTGATGAACCATACGAAGGCATCTCACCACAATATCTTTAAAAATCTAAATTACATATGTACATGCATATGGATACATACGTATATAGATGTATATATGTACACACTGTTACATACCAGTTTCCACTTTGCAAACTATGTTCAGCTGTATTTCCCTTCTTAAAGCTGTTCCAACCACTGAACTCTCAATCTCTTTCTGTGTCTTCAAGACACATTTTCATTTATCCAAGGTTCATTTTCAGGCCTGCTTTATAGCTTATATGGTTGTTCTCCCTTCAGTTCTTCTAGATCAACTGTATGATAAAAGGACTTTTAAGCTGGAATAGATCACAGATCACCGAAAAATTGGCACAAGTACACCCAAAGCTACATTCAACCAGTGAGTTCAGCATGCATACACCTAAAAAACAAACCTGTACAGTCAGCTCTAGCTATTGCAATGTCCATGCAGCTAGAAGCATGGATTGTTGAAAAAATAATTTTCCTTTATGAGATGAAACCACAAGCTGTAAATCATTTTCATATGCTGTGATTTACATGCATGTAATGTCTTTGTTGCTGACCTTTGCTAGAGATATACTGACCTTGCCCCAACTACATCACTTGTCATATCAATCACCATCTTAATCACCATAGTTTTGAGCAGTAGTGACCACTCTCTAAGTGACTTTAAAAAATCCAAAGCCTGCATCTCTCCTGTGAAAATACTGATTTGTTTGCTTCATTTTACCAATTAGGAGATAGCATGATACACCTCCTTACAGAACACGGAGTAAATGATCCCACATCTATACAAATGTATAAACAGGGAAGGGTTTTTTATTTATAACAGAAGCTTTATTATAGGGAAAATAAACTGACAAACCACACATAAAATGTGTCTTTTTTAATGTAATGTAACCACAGAGCCAAACCACAGATTATGAGGAGAAAAAAAAAAAAATCAACAAAACAAAACAAAAAAAACCACCTGTGGATGGATTAATAAAAATGCCTCCTCAAAAGGTAACTATCATCTACATACTACCATTTTCACCAGGCAGATTTAGTAAATTGCATGCCAGCAGGTTCCAGGAACAACTATACAGGGAATTTCCAATACAAAAGTTTAAGTTGCAGTTACAAGGGTCTTGTCTTCTCTTGTGCTTGGACAAAATTGCCATTAATATTAATGGCAGACAGGCATGCATGTAAAGAAGAGAAACCCCTAATTAGTGTCATAGTACATGCAACATTCCTAACAGGGAAACCATTTTGTATGCCCTAATTGCATAAAATTGGCAACAAGTTACCGTATACATTTGTATCAAAGGCTACAGAAGCTCATAAATTCTTCTGTGGTAGGAAGACGTGCCCATACTGCAGAGTTTGGGTGACAAAAGCAGTCTGTATGTGTGTTATCCCTACAACCTCTGCTATCTAGCAAGGGTAGCCCTCCAGGGGTTCGCTGACTACTGCTGCTGCGGCCCTCATCTTTCACAGGAGAAAAAGCATAAGCACCTGTATTTTCCACTCAGGCTGAGATATTTTTCAGCTTTTTTTTTTTTTTTTTTTTTTTTTTTTTTTTTTAATTTAAACAGATCTAACTGCCTGATCAATTTCTGCTAATATGCAGATATTGCAAAACTGCACTAAAAACACCCTGCAGTGTTACAAAAATACAAGGATTGTACTGGTCATGTTAGAGAGCAGGGTTTTCTCTTTCTCATTTAAAGTTTTCTTCATATAATGCATTGCTAAAAACGACAAGAAATTCAGTTTGGCTGCAGAAAGACATTCAACATTCAAGTTATCCCTGCTACAATTTCTACTAAATACCTCAAAGCACTGAAATTTCTGCAAAAACTCTAGCTTAAAAAGGAGTTCTGCAATGTTGGTTATTTTTTTAAGTAGTTAAATGGAGTAATATAAGCAGCAATTGATAGCATGTTTTAACTGAGAAAAAACCTACTTTCGTATGATAACTCCCTTTTCAGAATTTTAAATCTTTAAATGTACGTTACATAAGCATGTATGTTTTCACCTCTTAAAAACAGCTGAGCAGGTAATTCCTCATGTAACTTAGCTGACTTCTCCCTGATGCAACAGACCACATTTTTGCTTCAGTGTCAGAAAGAAAAAATATCCTATTCAACATTTTTAAAGTTTTAAACTGGAGAAAGGAAATAACTGTGAAACATTTTCACCTAAATACCTAATCAGAAGTCAACATAAAAGGAAGACTGGCATCAACCCACTTAACAAGAAATATGACTGGCTCACTTGATATTTTCTTTCAAAAAGAAAAGTGTTTCCTAGACTTTTTTTTTTTTTCTTTTTTCTTTCTTTTTTAAAGCAGTAGTCTTCATTCTTCTTGAGTTAAAATCTGGAATTTACCAAAGCAAAGTCTGAGAATGCGGAAGTTCAATCATCCATTAGTTCAGGTACCAACAGCATATCCACTTTACTAATTACAACAAGATAAATCTGCTCATGCTGTGTTTGTGGATAGACTGTTTGGCCCTTAATACTCAAATTGGCCAAGTTTAATGTTTCCCTGGCTGGTCTACTGTCATACCCATCTGTTAGAGTGGCATAGTGCCACTCTAACACAAGGTAGGATGCCAGTTTCAACCAGAGCATGGATACTAACCACAGACCAGTTTAGGAGGAAAGCCTATTGGATGTAGCTAATGATACTTTATTTACAGAGATCCTCCTGGTGTCAAGCAATGCCAAATTAAGAACACATGCTACATTACAAGGATCACATCTGTTAACAAATATTGGCACTTTGTCACTGGCATATGCCTCTTTTGTTAATCTGCTTCAGTCCTGAAAAGGCTGCCTGAGAAGACAAGGTGTACAGGCCTCAATCTAACAGCATAATCACAGATTGTCTCACCAAGAATTTCCCACCAACAGAGGGCCAAACATGATGTTTTCAGGACTCCTTCGCTCTTGTATCTTTCATGGATTCTTTTTGCTTGTTTGTTTTAAGCTGAACGGTATGGGTGTATTCAGGCATGGATAGCATGGGCCAGTACAGAAAGAAAACCTTTCACTTCTAAAGGCATATGATTACAACAATTCCCATATTAATATTATTTCTAGCTTCCACCATGATAAAAACAAACTAGAGCACGTTCACCAATTTTAACTACCATTGCAATCCCTGCCAGAGCCTGAGCTCACAGTTCTGAGCAAGCAGTTTGCCATGAGTCATGCAATGGATAGTACCTTCAGGAGATGCCAGTCCTTGCCAGCACAGTCTCACCAGTACAGTGTGTGTGGCTGGAGAGGAGGGAGGTGGGCTGGCTCCCACCCAAGCACATGGGATCAAAAGCACTAGAAGCTCTACTCTTTGGGGAACTGCTGCCACACCTGCTGTTTTCCTGATTGGAAGGCAGTGGGATCTGCATTCCTAGTAAGTCTCTCATTTACCTGAGGTCCAGGAGAAATCAAGGGGTGGAACAAGATACAACAGAGAAATGAAGCTGAGGGAATGTTAGAGCCTTCTATCTTCAAGCTACAGAAGCAACCATACAGGGATCGCCAGTATTTGAGGATGGTGAATGGACATCATGTAGATATAGCTGGAGCAGAACATTTGCAGGAACCTCCTTTCAGTTATCTCACCTTGATGAAGAGACCAGGACTTTTCTCTTTGCTTTGTTGATGAGATGTAATTTCTTGGCTGACCGTACTGCGGCATGATACGTCACTGTGTTGATATAAATTAGAATTGAAAATTCTTGGTTAATCCCAAGAAATTGTGGTTACCATGGTTGTTACAGACGGTTCCTTCCTTTTCCTTTATAGCAGCACATTCTGAGGGGACACACCACTTCACTAGGTAGAAACATGCAAGTAGGACAGAAGAAGCAGGCATCTTACACCAGATGTAAATCAGAAACGTTCCCCAAACATCTCCAAACTGGTTGTCAGCCCACAGGCCTGCAAAGCTTCAAAACAAAACAAAGACACAGTAAGAGGGGTATTTAACAACAATTAAAAACGACACATTGGTTGGTTAGGCCTAAATAAAGTATAGCTTGTGACAATCTACTCCAAGAAATAAAATATAAATGATGTTACAAGCATTACTCTCAAACCTGGCTGCTGGATTTATTTTGCTTAAATAGTCTTGAAGCACCATATGACATTTGTGATAATGTCACAGGAGAAAAATGTTTAAGTGCCTCCTGGATTTACCTGGCATGTAAAAGATGTAATTCTAAAGATAACGATAATGATGTTCCATTTATGCACCTCCTGTCACCCAAATTAATCCTTGTGTTTTGCTAACTACACAGGAATATCCGTAACCATAAAGCAATAGTCAGCACTAGAGACAAACAGCTTAAAACAGAAAACAATAAAAACTTCACCCACTTGGCAGCCAGAGTCTGAACTGAGAGAGGCACAACATGATAAACCACTGACAAGCTTCTGAGCTAGGTGTGTCCTGGGCATGTTTGTTGCAGCCTGAGTACACATATCCAGCTTTCACCTTTCCCATGCAGCTAGCAATCACAGCAAAGATGCCATTTACATAGAGTTCACTTAAGTCAACAGTGCTTAACCTGGAAAGACAGTGAAGTCTGTGAAACCACCAGAGCAGACCCCATCACATGTACAGTACAAACACTGTGCTGTTTGTACATGCATGTACATGTTTGTACATACAAACACTGGTCATATTTGCTTCTGGTTCACCAGGGAAATGCACAGGAATCAATCACTGTTAGAAGTGACATATGTGACTGCAGAGTCCAGATTGTACCACGGTTTTAGACACAAATGAACTGGATGTCTCATCACTCAAATGCTTCCTCTAGATAGAGAAGAGGACATGCACTTCCAGAAGGCATTTCAAAGTCTTAGGTCAGTTAAACTGCCCTTTTGAACAAGCTCTCCCTCCCCTACAACTAGAGAGAAAGCTAAGGGTGACTTAGTCTCCTCAGATAGATCCTTTAGCTTTTCTTGGCTTTTTCTTTCCTCTCTAGTCAGTCCATCCAGATAGCCTGTCTCCTGGGCAGTTGCATTCCTGGCACTCAGGAGGCTGTGTGGAGCCGTTAACAGCCTGCTCAGGATGGCTGGTAGCCCAGGAAGAGACTTGCAAACCAATCACCATCAAGGAACCAACACCAGCACAAGAGAAGCTTTTCACTCCAGTACCAAGACTGGACTCAACAGATGCCAGGCAATAAAGGCCTACTGAGGCCCTGTAGCAACCAAGATTTTTGCTGAATAAAGTAGTATTTCTGACAGGACTGCCTGAAAAGTAGTACTACCAGGGGAGAGATAAAGGTTGAAAAAAAGAAGGGCTAATGGTCAAGTGAACCTAGTCATATTTTATTATTTTAAAATAGTATAATAATTTAAAATAATAATTAATGTACATTTAACAGGCTAAGGATAGAATATAGAGGCTTCAGGGCAAGTGTGACTTCCACAAACCTGAAATCATATCTCCATCTAAAAACAATTCATATTTATTAGTGGAATAAATCTTTAAAATTATTTCCAAAAGTCTCATCAAGCCAAAGAGTGTTCCAGGCTAACATACAGAAATGGAAACTCATGTCAGAGATCGCTTTTAAAAGTGTTACTAAAGTGATCAGCATGTATTTCCTTCACTTCTCCGGAAAAAGCCTCCTTTTATACATTTTATCAAATACTGCCCTCTAGTGAGCAGCTGGCTTTGAAATGAACACGCACAGGTTACATGAGTAATATGGGCTAAACAGAAAACTTAACTGAAATAACCAAAGTCCGTATCAAATTAAGACAAAGGATTCTAATGAGATATCTGGATCATTAATAGCAATTCCTACATTTTTATATTATTGGTGGTGATGTTGTTGTTTTATAAAAAGGCTGAAATCAGTGTGTTTAGCCATTACAATACATTCTGTATCCTCCACATCTCTCGTGTTTCCATATTGTAAGCCTCCATCAGGCATTTGTAATCATATGCCAAAATTCTCATAATATGCCTAAACATTCTCGAGATTCTCCACCACCACAGGTAGCCTGTTCAGAGTTAAATCGTGTATATCAAATTAGCCTGCAGTTCACACAATTCAATGACATTGGATAGTTAACTGGAAGTATGTCAGGAAAGAAAAGAGCAGTGAAAAATGTCTGCCAACAGATTTGATTCATATTATTGTTTCTCATTTTCCCAAGACACGGTTCATTTATTTACACAAAATTTAAGCTCTTGTTTTTTTTTCCATCAATGAAAATAAATGCTGACAAATACAGCCTCAGAATAAAAATCATGGAAGTTCTCATAAACCACGGGTATAATTAAACAGACCAACACAAACTAAGCCTCTCTAGCTCCCAGAAAAACAAACACTTAATAGATTCCAATTTGTTAACATTTATACAGGCTCAATATTTTAATAGTATTGGTTTTATCAAGTTGCAATTTCACCTGTTAAGGTAGAATCAGTTGCCTTGTAATTTATGAGTAGTATTTAAGTAGAGGGGTTTGTTTTTCATAGGATAATTTTCCTGTAAGTGCACACTGATAATATGCTCTAACATGCAGCTTTCCTCCTTTTGTAATTTTGAATACATTGCATATGCTAAACAAGCTCTTTCAGCAATAAAAGAATAACCCACCACTCATTACCATAGTCCAAAAGACTGTGCACAGCAAGTACATAAGGAAATATTTCTTTAAGTCTGTGCTCCCTATTATTTTCTTGAAAAAGAAAACACTTGCATTTAATTAAAGGTATATGAAAGAAAGCACCTAACATTAAAAAGGATGTTCACAGTCACTGCTACCTTATAGGTATTCTGCCCATTATAGTGGGTAGGCAGTCACGTGAACTAGTTTGGAGCCTACTCCTTCAACCCATATACATACGTCATTATATATCAATTCATAAGATGGGAGGTTTCAACATCTCATGTGTGGGAAACCTTATATCTTGACAGCTGCTGGGATTTTTTTTTCTTCCACACCACCAATACAGAAGATTTTTACTGAGAAGCAAAATAATACCAAAGAATGGCAATACTTCAGGAGGGCAAGCAAATCTAAGGGCAACCAGTCTGGGTGGCTACCCTCGCACATCTTTGAGAGGCCTGACTTTTATAAGATGCTTAGCACCTCTTAGAAACAGTCTTCTTTCAGGTTTCTCAAATGAAATACTATATAACCGAGATGCATGGTGTCAGAGCACATTTTGAAACTGCTGATCTAACTCCTCTTGGTTTTATCTTTATACCTACATCTCAAAAAGCCAGAAGTGGTACAAAAAAATCTGTGAGGAAGAGGGAGAAGAATATATATTTAAAAAAAAAAATGAGAAAAGTTTTGTCTCAGAACATTTTATGTAGAATGCAAATCCCTACCATATAAAGTAACCTTCTAGGGTACGTCAAAACCAGGGCTTAATGTCATGCACATAGCTATTGATGGTGCTGTGCAGAAATGCTGCTTTGACAGCAACTGTTATTCATAACATATGGGCCACACAGTTCAGATATACATGACTCCATTGAGGGGATTTTCTATACAGTGTGCAGAAACACAACTGCATGACTGGAATTAAAGCCATCAGAAGATAAGGCAGACAAAAATGCTATCAAAATACAGGAAGGTTTAATGATCTATTTTGCGGTTCTGTAGGAGTGCAAAGCAAGTGCAGGAATTGTTTTCAAGTTTTGACAAAAATTGCACTTAGTTTCATTCCATCCTGCCTTCTATGCAACAAGACATTTTGCTCACTCTCCAGTGAACAAGTATATGACCAGGATTCAAGGGACAAAGTCAGCTGTTTAGATCATTAGCTCTGCTTGGTAAAGACCTAGTACTGGCAGGGAGAGCAAAGAAAACACCAATCCATTGCTCTCCAAACACCCAATAAAAGGATTCCATAGACTGTACTGTAGACTTAGACTTAATTATGGCATATGAAGGTTAATGACCTCCATAATTTGTGTAATGTGGAAAGCACTGGCATTCTACACAATGAAGCTGAAACAAATCTGAATGAACAGGGCTTTTCTCTTGCAGATATACTCTTATTAATGCTACAGAATGGGATGCAACCAGCCCTGGCTGCATCTTACCCACCTTAGTGGCTTAAGCAACACAATATGCAAGGCAACTAATCACTGGTGCCAGTTCTTGTGCTTTTATTCCAAAACACAATAGTTTTAGATATATTCTAGCCTGTGGTTCTCTGTCAACATGTAGGGGTTTTCTCTCAACATGTAGGAGACTGAGTTGGTGCCAAAACAAGGGCTGTGCTGAAAATGATTCTGCCCAGTTTGTGAAGTAGCTCGTTAAAATCTGCCTCCAGCGAGCTACAGCCCCCTACCACTGTTCTTTCTGTTACCCAAGCTGTGTGACTTACACTTAACTTCTGCCGTTCCCCCTGCCCAGTCAGGCATGGATCTGCCACCGCCCATGAAACTTACTGTCATTAGTTTGACAGCCAGCCCCTGGGCAGAACCATGCACCCAACTCTGATATCTACCCTAATCCTAGAGCATGGAGAGCTGCTGAAAGAGCGGAAGAGCAAGAACACTTCATTTTTCTGTTCTTTTCTGCATGCTGTTTCCTATTTGACTAGCACAAAAGTGAAAAGGAAAAAACAAAACAAAACAAAAAAAATAAAAATAAAAAAACACCCACACCCACACTTTGTGCTCAGTATCTGTGCTGTTTAGACCTAAAATCCAGACACCTACTGACTCCATAGTCTCCCCATCCACAGAAAGCTTTCTGGAGTTGGAGATATTTTTCCTTCTTCAATGACACCAATTGCAGTTGCTCACAAAAACACTACATATATTCCAGAGAAAGTTCTTTTAGCCTTCCTATCCTGCAACCAAGCATTCAGGTACTTTGCTTGTTTAGAAGCAGCATATCACAATAGAAATGGATGCAGTTTAATTAACCTGGGTTAAATTCACACCAGCAACCAAAAAGAAGATTCATTTTTCTAAACATTCCTTGAGCAGAATGTCAAGTGGAACATTTCTCCATCTGCACAACTTCCATCCTGAGCACTCTGCAGCATGACCCAGATGAGGTTCAGAGAACTGTTTCCTTCACTGTGCACCTGAATTGCACAACCCAGACCTTTCAAGTTCCATGTCTACTCTGTACTCCCTAACTAATCTCTTTATCCAGATAAACACTGGACATAAAGCTTCCTAATCCAAGTGAATCTGGAAAGAAAGAGGGGGAAAAAAAGAAGTCAGAGGACTTTACATCAGAGATCTGAAGTACATTAAAATATATATATATACCATTTCCAAGCTTGTTTTATTTGTAAAACTATCCGTTTTGCCATTAGCCAGTCAAAAGACTTAATCATTCCTCCTCATATACAGTGGACTTTTAGTAACAGCACATGTAGGCAGGCACTGTGTACAATTCAATGCTGATCTTACTTACCCTTCCACTTCTGCTCAGATGCCGTCTGTTAACTGCTATTTACAATGGAAATCTATGACATACCTCACAACTCTAGACATTCTGGCAGACATCATACATACCCTGCACAGTTTAGAGTAGAGCTCCTCCCATCAGTTTGAGTCTTATGCTTTTTTTTCATCTTAATTTACACATGTATATGGATTGGTTTGATTCAGATTTGGCTTTAGGTTTCACAGAATAAATGTACTTGTAAACATGTACGCATGTACATATTTGTAACATATAAAGTCATATAGAATGCTACATAAACTGAAAAGGGATATTCAAATACATAATCATGCAAGTAACTCTTTAGATAATACTGAAATTGCAAAATCATCAGTGTAATCATCAGTAGCTACCAAGCCAAGTAACCAATCCTACATCTATTTGAAATAGTGGCAAAACCCCCCTTTGATTTACATGGAAGAAACTCTGACATGTAAAAAGTTGCTGCCTGTCAAATACATTGCCCTGTTAATAGTTTGCAATTAAAAATATAAAGTAAAATAATATGAAAAGAGCTTATAACTACCCATTGTTTTCCAAAACCTAAAATGAAAATAGTTTTTTTAGGCAAGTAGCCTCATGTTGAATGTTGTCCCACATTTACCAAAGACAAACACAGATTTGTTTGAAAATTTACTTTAAAAATATTCCCAGGTTAAGACCTTATATGACAAGTTTCAGCCCAGAGCGAATTTTTATGGCCAAGTTATAAACCCTTGAAAATAGGAAACTAATACTGCAAGGATTTAAAATAATAGAAAATGTTTCACATAATATAAATCTATAAGCAGAGTATTATATTTAAGTCTTAATATCTACATAGTTGGATTATTTTATATCTTGACAATCATACTAAGTAATCTTGCCTCCTTTCCCCTTCCTTTGATTCAGTGTTTCATTCTTATGCATTAACAATGCTCTGGGCCATAAAATACTGTATTAATATTAGTTTGTCACAGTAGACTAAATTTAGAACAAGTCATTAATATGGGAGAGTAAATGGCATTCTGCCAGGAGTGTGAGTGACTCTATAAGCTCTTAGGGCTATAAGTTATGCAGATATGCCACTTGAACTGGAGAGCTAGCAATTCTTTTTGTTACTAATAAGAGATTCTATTAGTTGAAGCTGATTCTATTTCTAATTAAGAAATGTGGAAAAAGGCAATTTTACCATTGGATGTATCTCTGATGTGTAACCAGAATATGCCATATACCATCTTTCATCTGCTTTCTGGTCAGATAGGATTAGCAGCACATACACAGAATGAATTTTCCCCGGCAGAATACAGGGGAAAAAACAACAACAACAACAACAACAAACAAACACAAAACTCTACTACAGTATTTTCTTTGGTACAATCATAATACATGCATCCAGAAGAAAGTCCAGCAATCAGAGATATTTCAAAACAAACCTTGTAGTGTTTAGAATTACCCCAGTGAAAAAAGTTTTCTTTTTTTTTTAAAAAAAAAAAAAAAATACAGCCTTTCGTACATATAGTTTCATGCTAGTAATGCCTTCTCAAAGGCTGTCAAATATTAATTTTTTTAAATTTAGTCCCTTGCTAAGCTACAAATATTCATGTTTAACACCAAGTAGCAATTCAGGGGCTGACAACAGTATGTATCTTCTGAATGATGCATAGAAAGCAGCAGTTAGCACAAAGACAAAGCCACCAGATTGGTCTCAGGGAAACCCAGTGTCTGAATTTTTCATGATTCCTCTAGCACTTAAAGAATAAGAAACTGGCTACTACTGTTGGGAGATCAGCATTGTGAAGGTCAGAGCCCAGAAACATGCAAGTGAAACAGGTTTTGCCTGGGGAAAGTGAAAAGGGATTTAAGCTGCTTAAGAGAATTATAAAGATTTTTTTTTATGTATTTTAAACACTGTAGTAGCTAAACAATAGCTATAAAAATGAGGAGAGAATCATATCCACCTACTATTCACTGCTTTTAAGTCTCAAAAGGCAGAGAAAAGACTTTTCTTTATGTCTGAAGGCTTATAGTTAAACTTCCAGAGATCATTCTCTTTCTTATGGACTTCCCATTACCCTTCTTTTGCCTTTTAAGAACTGCAACTACTTCAGAAGAAATTGATAAATGGGAAGTGTAAAATAAATTCAGTAATTCCTCCTCAATGCTTACAAAAATGTAACTGTAGTAAAGTGATGTCTTCATTACTCTAAAACCCAGTGGCTTGAGTATTTGGTTTCCATTGCAGACAAACTTTACTTGATCTCATAATGATCTCTAGAAAGTATAAATTGATTCCAAGGTGTTAAAAAAAAAAAAAAAAAAAAAAAAAAAAAAAGTGCTTAGAAAAACATTACACTGTTTAAGCAACTGATGGCTTCACGTGTCATCATCTAGTTAAGCTCTTAACGAGTTATTTTCTATTCTTGGTCACATCTGATTTTTTTTTTTTTTTTTTTTTTTTTTTTTAATTTAAGTCCCTTTGAACAGCTGGGAGTTAGAGCATCCTTTGATCATGGTATTCTGAATTTTCAGTCAAAATGAGGACATTTTTGTCCTTACTTGGGCTATTTTTGCAAGCATATTTCTTCAAGTACATATGCCTGCAAAGTAATGCCCCAAAACAAGGAAGCTGAACAATTAATGTATACATTTTTACATAAATGTTTATAAATTTAGTAAAGGGAGAAAGCTTTGCCACAAGAAACCTCAGCTCTTTTGAAGGCAGTTTTCTAATGATGACCCTTGGCATGCTAGCCCACATGGGATTCCTCTGAGAAGAGTCTGATGAAAATTAGTCTATTCTCATTTCAAACAGAATTTTGCTGAAGTCCTGATCAGAGCATCAGCATGGAGTCCAGGGAGACAACACATGCTACTTGATTCACTCCGCAGCCTCCCTCTCCTGGTAATTGTTGCAGGAACACATAGTGACAAGACTATAGGATGTGAGGGGTCTGGATGTACTCAGGCTGTTACTCTGTTTAAAGATTTAAACCATCAGGGTATGATAAGGCTTTTTGATGTTCATTGAACATGGAGCTGGGGTACAGAAGAAGGGGAAAGGGCTTCACCGGAAGGCAATCATCTTTCAGAGCCACAGTAAGACTGAGAGAGGTGGGAAAATCTCAGTCTCAGCATAGACATGGAACAAAGGGAGATAAAAGGGCTAGGGTGAAGAAGGGGCCAGATATGGCTGTGAGGCAGAACTTGCAGTAAAATATAGTTCGATGCCTTAAAAAGCAGAAAAAAACACTTAGTGTTCTTGCTCTATTAACATACACTTTTGGCTAAGATTTAACTACTCTGCACATTTTTTACAGTTTATGTTGACACTAGGTTTAGACAATGCCTCCAGCTTATTTTGAAATTATTTAATGAATGTACTTTGTCAGATGAACATCATTTCCTAATTATACAGAAAAGTATTAAATGATGAGCTATTTTAAAGAGTGGATACAATCTTTTCTTTCCTAGGGGACGAACCAAAACCATAAGCTGGTGCCATACATTGGTGTATAATGGTGCATAAGTAATGGGGGGGTGGGGGGTGGGGGGAGGGGCAGAAATTTTCCTCATCTTAAAAGCACTTTGGAATCTATAGCTAGGAGTCTTAGACAAACATGAGGAGTTATTATCATCACCAGGTAAGGCTGATACACCACATTTTCATCGCCCAGAACAGAATGACTATTTCCAAGGATAATTAAGGGCCTAATCCTGCACCATGAATGGCAATGAGCACTTTTGACTCTAATTAACTTTAAAGGGAGATGAGAGGAATCAGTGGGTGACAGGATCAGGCTCTAAAATGAAAGATATTTGAAGGAGTTGTCTGCAGCATTTCTCCCCACACGCACACACAGAGGAGACAGTTTGATCTGAGCATCACTTCTATGCTCTGGGAGTTTTACAGCACCTCCACTGTACAGCACTGTAATTTTGTAGGTCCAACAGGAATTTGCCAGCATTAACTACTCTGAAATAAGAGAGAAAGTAAAGGATTCACACAGAAAGCCGAGTGTTAAGCTGATCAAAGTTGGAGTTACAGGGATTTATATGCACCTTTCTACCTAAGAAAGGCTCCCTATTTTTTTTTTTTTTAATATATATACTAATCTCAGTGGGCCAAATTTATACTGATGCAACTCAAAGCGTATCAGAAGAATTACTGCAGAGATGAAGTGGACCCAGTCTCCCTGTGATGTTATTTATAATCTGTATGTTTTGCACTGTAATAGCATATATAGTTAGAGGGCTGCATTCACTTACAAGGGTGCAAAGTCTATTGACTTCAGCAAAGTTAATTCTGAGTTTGATGAAGGAGATTCACATCAAAGCAGTTACAAGAGCTATTCCTAAAAAAATCATTCCTATATATTCTCTGATGCTCTTAACTTGGCATTAAGAGCTATATTAATACTATTATGCAGTGCATTCTCCTTCAGATCTGAAGTCTGACACCCTCTTTCTGAAGCTGTCTTATACACACCTGGTATGAAGCATCTAGGTCCTGCAGTGTGTACCATGAACAGTCTGCTTCTGAGAAGGCACTTAGCATGTGTGTTTGGAATCCAAGTTGACTTTCAAACCCAAGGTTGGCTTTTTTAGAAATGTTTAAGAGCCTTAGGAATATAAATCCTTCTGTAAGGCAATGAGACCTGTCTTCCTAAATCACTTAGGTTTTCTGAACGTTAGACCCTATTGAGTTTCAGTGAGAGTTGGCAGCCTCACAGTTAAGTGTTTGAAAATCCATCTGACCAAACAACGCTGCCATGAAAGCAACACAAATAATAGAAGTTGTGTAAATGAAGTCTTTCTGTGATCAGCACTTTCAGAAAATGATCAGACCTCTAAAAAGCAATTCCTCTCTATCGAAGACCCTCTCTGGATTTCATAGGAAGAAAGGGATACTCTGCTTAACACAAAAGATACTCCACAGTTGATCTTCTAACCGCACCATTGAGGCCTATTTTACTGGCCACTTTGGTGGCCAACTTCCCCAAAAAAAAAAAAAAAAAAAAAAAAAAAAAAAAAAAGTGACTTCCTTTACCACTGTTATCCAGAGAGGCACGTCCAAACTTTTCTGTCATCTTCTACAGTGATTTGGTAACAAAACTTGTTGTGAGAAAGGAATAAGCTGTGTTCATGATCTGTCATTACTTTGAACAGTGTGAATTGAACAGTAAAGTGAAAAGTACCATGTAGGAAGCTACAGATAAAACCAAAAGGTGCTGCTACACCATCCAAATCTCCATATGAATATTTGACGAGGTGTTTACGTAATAGCAGTTGCAGGAAAAGCATTTGAGGAACAGAGGGTTTTGTTTTGTTTTTGTTGTTGCTTTTAACAGGAAGTGCATTCCCTCTCTTTCATGTCCTTTAGTTGCTGCCACGCAACATGTTCATCTGCAGCCATCAAAGTAATTACGCATGGAGCAATAGCTCACCCAATCCCCTGTGGCTTCAGCCAGCACTTTAGAAGCTGGGATCTGAAAAGCAGTCCCAGACCACAGATGTCCTTGTTTTTCCCCATACAGCACTCCTTCCTCAGATAAGTTAAAAATGCAGTTTTGTAAGAAGTCACAACCAACAAGACTGAAAAAGGCCCAAAGTTTGCATGATTCATTGCTGTCACCACAGGTACAAAATTTACAGGAGCCAGAGAAGCCACAGTGGAATTGACTGGAGGAAGCAAGTTCTGGAGAACAAATGGCTGGAAAAAGAAATTTAACCTGACTTCTTCTGACACAGTCAATTGTGGCATAAGTGCTATAATAAATACATACTGCAGCAAGAACAAAATTGCACCAGTTGCTTTTATGCTGTTATACTTCCAGTCCTCTCACAAAAACTCTCCCCAGAAAATCAATAAAGCAGATTGTGCCCAGGAGTCACTCATTATAGAATTAAATCCATATGCCAACACAAAACAATGAAGAAAACAAAACTAACAAGGGATCCATTTGGCTTTGTTTGACTTTGCCTGCAAGAGAATGAGAATGCAAGGGTGGGTGTAATTTAATGCAAACCTTGGCCTATCCTGGCCATGCATATGACTGACCCTTGGGGCAAGACCATCAATTTTCTATTAAAGATCAGAGAGTTGACATATCAAAGTCAACATCTAGCTGAATAACTGCAGTAACTTGATAATAATTCTTTTGTGGATTTCAGAGTGGCTTTTCAGTAAAGTATCAGAAAGGTAGCAGTTTTCAATCCTGACCCAACAAGATCTGAATATGAAATAAAGGATTTGAGCTTGATCTCCCCATGATGTGAGGATGAATGTTCCGGTAAATGTTAACTTAGTGCTCTGAATAGCTCAGTAATAGATGGGTTTAGGCAGTAATAGGTTTAAAATGTCAACTTATTGAATAATAATTTCATGTTGTACAAATACTACATGCAAGAAGGGATTTGTTTAGCAAATTTTGAAATAAATGAATGGATTTGTGATGTCCTTCACTGTTCTGGTCAGAATGTTATAAAAGAATGGAAATTAGTTTTGCTGCAATAATACCTCTCATTGTTTCCCTGCATTATTCTGAGTATATGTTGTAACTCATGTGTCTTGTTTACTTCTTATCCTTAAAACAGCTTGATGTATGCTTTGGTCCCCCATGAGGAGAATGATAATTATTCGTTGTGCAAATAAATAGCAAGACAGAAGAAAAAGAAACTAACAGGTTTTTCTTACAATTATCTGCCACCTAGACTCAAACAGCCAGCATTAAAACATCATTCTACAACTTACATCCAAACAATTCCTACTGAAGCAAAATCCAACATAACCATCAGATTCTGAGGCAATGAAAATCCAGTGCTGCCTGGTTGCTGACACATGGATGGAAGCATTTAAGCTAATCCCTTTTTCACAGCACACTATTTCAGCTCTTGCCTCCTGTCTGGACACTGATGTTAAGCAACCTGTAGAGTATTGCTAGCATACTTGGGAGGATGATGCCAAGCAATTGACCATATGGCATTTTGGAACATAAAGGTGTCTTTTGGAACATAAAGTGGGTCTTTTTATTTTTTATTTATATTTTATTTATTTATTATTTATATTACTTATTCTCAGTTTTTTTCCACCCAAATTTTGCACAAAACTGATGCTTGTGTACACTTTCACATTGATTTAAAAGTAATTCTCATTTTGTCTTATGTAAGTTTTAATCCACTATATTGAAATTGATACCAAATTGCCTGTGGTTGAATCCAAGCAGTTTTGTTTTCCTGACTGACCCAGAAAGCATTAGTTGATCTTTAACTTGCTAATCAATATACAAAGGCATAAAATGGGCCAAAAATGCTCAGAAACTCATCCTTTATGAATCAGAAAGAGTTGGGAAAATGAGGAGGGTTAGCTAAGCTTAGTTGCTCCTTCTATTTCCTCCAAACGAATGCCAATAGCTGCGTGGCTCATTCCCAAGTAAGAACCTGTGCAACTTGAAGCCCCATCTTCCACACCTGCGGGAGGATTGGTGCACCAGCCATGCTCTATGGAGTCATGGTTAAGTGAGAAGGGGCATGACTTAATTACAATGAGCAACTCAGGTTTTGAAGGACCGTGAAGAAGATGTAGGCCCGGTGTTGGAAAGGGATTCACAGATGGCTTTGCCCTGCTTCCCACGTCCTTGTATTAGAGATAATGAGGAAACAAGCTAGAGACAAAGTGTTGGTAGCCCAAAAAATAAAAACGGGGGAATTGTAGAGGAATGGTTGACTGATAGAGGTCACGTAGACATAAGTCAGCTGGACCACCATGAGCTGAACAAACATCGTACACAGCTTGTGTGAACCAATCAGCGACTAGGACAGACTGCTCTTTGCGGTTCGGGAAAGTACCTACTTGGGGAGTATAGTCGAAAGAATTAGGGAGTAACTGATAAAATAAGTAAATGAGAGAACCAATCATGAACTTTACTTTTGTAATATGCATGAGCTAATTATATGTAAGGAATATAAGGCGACTGAGCTATCCAATAAATCGAAGCTTGCTGATCACTCATATTGAGTGCTCTTGTCTTCCTTCCGTCGACAGCCCAGGGCTGATGGCCGTGAGCGATGTTGCAACTAGAATAAGCGGAACTATGTCCAGGAGGAGAGACGACACCACTCCGCGTGAACAACACCGTCGTACCAATCATATTAGTGCTAGAGACGTGTGCACAGAGAAGCTAGACCAATCATAAATTGTTGTCGGCACGTTCTGTAGTTAGTTGCCTATATATACTCGGCTAGAGCATGCAATAAAGGAGAACGATCATACTCGCATCGAGACTCTGTCATTACTCCGGGTCTGTCTCCCATTCCGACAATGCTCAATTGTTCCTTGGTCTATTTTTTCCAAAGAAGCACCGAACTTTACATCACTGGAAAAAAAAAAAAAAAAAAAAAAAAAAAAAAAAAAAAAAAGTTCAAATTTCAGATGAAGAATCAAACTTCAAACAGCCAAGGGAGCACTTCAGTTTAGCATGATGCTAATCTTTGCTTCTTGATTCCAGATTGTTGGGTAGCATTGCCACAAGACAAAATAAATGTTATGTTTTAGCCTAGAGTAAGCTGTAGCCATAGGGTAAAGTGATTCTATGAAAATTGTCCTATGCTGAAAGAAAGAACCGAGAGCCTAAATTCCTGATGAGACATACCCCAGCCATTCCTCTGAGGAAGTGGTAGCTTGAAAGCCAGATCCCACTGGAAGACATAACGGCTGGGAGTACCCAGCCATTTCTATGGGAACTGGCTGTGATATCATAAAACAAAAGGCGATGATTTCTGTACAAGATCAGGCACAAAGAGCAGGGGAGAGGCTGGGTTGCAGAAAGCAGCTCTTCACTCTCATACAAATATCTTAGAGAACAATACAGGGATTACAGGAAATCATAAGCCAAGTAAACTGCTTTTTGGATAATATTTTCCACTTACAAGCTGCCCCAAGGCAAAAGTTGCTCTTTAAACAGAATTTGATTTTAAGGGCAAATTTACAATTATAATTAGCTGCAAGAGCAGCCAACCCCAGAGGGAGGCCTGCATTAAGACCCTAAGTACAGTTCCTCATGGTCTGGCAACAACACCATGGCAGCATATTCCTGACCCCCCGCCTTGTCACCTCCCTGTAAGTAACACCCTCCAGACAGCTCGCGGTAGTATGGATTTAGAGATACTCCTGTGCTCCTAGAAGAGAGTGGAGCTGGGAACACTGGCTAGAAACAAGTATATAAATAAATAAAGCAGTTTAAAGCTGATCACTGAGGTGACTGAGCTCTCAAAGAAACTAGCAGCAAAGAGTAACTTGAAAAGCTACAAGACTGAAACCCCCTGTGTTTTCCCTTCCCCCAGCTCCTGCTTTAGCTTTGCCTGAAGTCTCTTTAAGCAAATTTATACACACAGCACTTCAAACTGGAAAGGAAAAAAAAAAAAAAAAAAAAAAAAGGAAACAAAAACCCAGTCAATAAAACACAATAAAGCAGCCCTGAGAGACTTGTGGAGGAGTCAGTTCTGAGAAGACAACACAATTTAAGCCCAAGATGTACCAAACTCTACTTTAGGAGTATCTTGCAGAGCATGAGATGATGCAGTACGTATATTCATCAGGAGACAGAAAGTGGGGACAAGGTTAAAGGTTAAATAACTTGGTGGCACTGGCACCAGGAACTTCAGCACCAGAAGAACATAATGGATATAGGCATTCTATGGAGCAGGGGTTCTGCTTGGTTACATTCTACTATCACCTCTTCCCAAAATATCACAGGTTTTTGCATTTAATATGAACAAAACCCAGAAACAGTTTTGATTCTGGACAGTTTACTGTCCAGAACAGTTTGCTCTGGACAGTAAAACCAGAGCTTTCTTCCTGTAAGCTATAAATTGGCACAAGATAACATGGAAAATTGAGTAGTTTGACCACATCACCTAAGTGGGCTGACAACTCCCTGATGTCAAAGTCTGCTCTTAGCACCAGCCCTATGGTTTACCTTACCTAGAGATGTTGTTAAGACACGATGCACTGTCATTACCCAAAGATCAATACTGTTCAAATAATTATTGGCCAAACTTCGGAAAACCTATCCCCCCACTGACAAGAAAATCTGGATAGTGGGATCTGCCTTGGAATGGAATTTTTCCTGTGACAATTCAGCAAGGGTACACAAAATATATACCCTGGAAGGGGCAGGAAAATCAATCTCACATCATCTAGTCACAGCATTAGCTTCTCTATTGAAGAAAGTTTCTTCTTTTTTTTTTTTCAATGTTAGAATCAGAGTTCTCTTGTTAACAATGTCTTTCCAAAGACTAGAAAGGACACCCACCACAACAGACAAGATTTAAAACAAAACCTTTTCTTATATGTAGAGGAAAAGCTACATAAGTAAGACAGCCAGCCCCAGTGTCTCTGTGATGCAGATGACATTGGGATAATGCAGAATATAGGCCACAAAGTCCTGCTTGGCTACATCCTGTAACCTCCACAAATGCTTGTATTTTGTAACAAAGCAGCCTGCCACTTGGAAGTTAGTTATTAGCATCCAAAGACCTCCTTGTAGCATTCATATTACATATGCGAGACTCATCCCTTGTCAGAATCTAACATTTATTTTTTCCATTCTTGCAAATAAAGCTATGTCAACAGTGCAAAAAGCCTGCGGTGCCATCTTCCTCCTCTCTGCTTACCACATACAGTGCCCAGGGCAGCACTGGACAGAGTCAAGGATTTGCCCTTACAAGAAAAGCACTGTAACAGCTATAAGGCCAGCCCCAGGGATGTGCGTGCTGTCACGAGTACAGGTTTGGGCACATCTACCTAGGCTCTAGGTCAGTAAAGCTACAAATCTAGCATTTAGCCTTTCTTCAAACAGTCCATAGACATTAAACATATCCTGCATAGTATATGAAAATCAGGTATATAATATTTCACACCAAGTAATGCAGAACTCATACAGGAATGCTGCACAGTTACCAAAAAAGCATTCAAGATACAGAGGAACATAAATTGCACAGCTGAAGTCATCAAGCCATATTTTTCACTGCATACTTGTTAAACCCACATTCACTTGCCTCCACAAAAATATTTAATTCTCTTTGATTAGCAAATCTTTCTTAAATGAGGTTCAGTCCTACACAAATGTAAAATGTGTTTTTTTTTTTTTTTTTAAAGCACTGAAACTTATTTGCTTTTCAGCACATCAGTATAACTATAGGACAACTTTCATGAAAGGCTCAGTTCTTCCAGATTATCTGGTCTCTGTGTTGGTTTTGCTGGTCCATATAAAGTTATCTTAAAAAATGAGGGCAAACCAGGGATCCATAGGTAATCTAAGAAGCACAACATTCATGCCTGTTTATATCAGTATTTTCAGCTAGCACATATCCATGATTTATTTGCAAACAAATTAATTAATGTTTCAGCAGCTGTTCGCAGCCAGTCTGTGATCTAGTTTAAATAGAGATGACACTTTTTTTTTATTCCACATGGGCAATTTCAAGTACTCATAGATTATATTCTTGCTATCAGTCCAAATGATAAAAGAGTAGTGAATCCTGAAACAGCATAGCTGACTTTATAAGATCAGTGTGCTTCCACATATCCAGTTATTCCCTAATGCCATCTTTCCTGTGTTATCTTTTAATTAAAGCTGCATAATGCCAGTTTATAAGCAAATCTCTAAGTAAGATCAAAAACTGACATATTTTAAATGTTTTTCATTCTCTAGTTTGTGGTTTCTCGGAGGTGTTATTCTAAAACGTACATCTCTGTATGAATTGACTTTTTTATCACATTGTGTATAATGAAAAGAAATGTTTGAATATTGTTCTGTAACCTGACAATGAACAAACAAATGAAAGAACAAATGCTCGGTAGCGTAAAATATAAGCTTAGTATACAGTAGGTAGATCACTGCAGAAAACATTAGTATACTTCATGATTTTATTTCTCTTGTTTTAAAAAAGAAAATAAAAACTACAAGGTACAAAATCCCCAAAGCCTCGCTAGGCTAAATTTCCTCCTTCTTTGAACAGACTACACAGATTTTGTTGACTAATTGAGATCAATCCCAGTTGTAAATCACCTTGCTATCCTACAGCTTTAATTAAGCTACCAGAGGGAGTTGTTTATCAATTAACACTTGTTACAAATTATTAGTAATTATATGGACTTTGCATATATACTTCAGCCAGTAGAGACCAAGCCATACTTCTCAGTGATATAAATGAATTTGTAAATAATGTGTAATATTTCTCTCACAAAAAACAATCAGCACAAAAAATATGGAAATGAGATCGGTGCAGGAAGACCTACAGTAATCCATGGTACTACTTTTAACTAAATGCAACAAATTTTAACATATCTTGTGCATAGAAGTAGGCAATTACACTACTTGAATGAAGTTAGTCAAACTTTTTAAACAATGGTAGCTTTCTTTAATGTTTGCGTGCATTTCCTTTTTGAGAAACAAACATCTTAAAAAGGAACATTAGGTAAAACTTGATAATGTATTCAAACATTAAAGCTACCTATTGCTCTGTGCAGTACATTCTGTGATAATTTTAATTGGCTTAATTGAGATGCACAAGTCTGATTAATGTTTAATTCCTTTATATTAAAAAGAGAGAGTCAAGTAGTTCGACATTTCTTCAATTATGTTAGATCTTTCTAGACTTCAAAGGAATGTTACAGTAGACAGCCAGATACTGGATGAACTGATTAAAGAATAAAGACTGCTCATTATAATCTAAGAGTACAAAATTGGTTTGTGTTGCCTTTGAAAGTTGAAATTAAGAACAGTTGAGCTAAAATTCAAGCTACAGTAATTAACCCAATTTATAGCAATCTTTGCTTACCTGGTTGACTAAGATTAGTCATTTGAAATGATCCACTAGATTCACTGGTTCATTTATAATTCATTTTATGACCAACGAAATATATTTTTCCCTACTGAAATGTTCATATGAGACACGGATTTAGTGCCTCTACTTAATTTGTTTTTAATTATTTAGGATAGAACCTTACTAATTCACACTGATGAGTAGAGAGTCTGTTCAAAATCAATTCTTTTTTTTTTCTTTTTTTTCATTTTAGAGTATACAAGTATACAAGAAGTAGAAGACCACAAAATACCTTGGAATAACATAAGTGTTGCATTATAAAAATAAGTACCTTACAGTAAATTTTCTATCAGTACCACAGTTGCTCTTTGCTAATTCACTGTACTGTCAAGCAGAAAGGATCAGTGTGTTCCTGTAGGATGTGCGTGGAAAAATGAAAACTACTAGGCATGGAAGGGGTAACTGAACTTTCACTGTAACATTAAAGGAAGCAGCAGCAAAGTCTCTTTCTTTAGAGCTAGCCTGAATTGGCACGACTTTACACTTCTCTCTATTGTCAATAAACACCAAACCTACTGATTTTAGATCTTGGTTTTTGACCAGAATAGCAACACAGAAAGCAAAGGCACTGCGCTTGACTGAAATTAGACTAACTGAGGTCTAAATTATTTGCTGTCTGTACTATTTCATTAAGAGGAAGAAAATAAAAGAACCTAACAATTTTTATAATAATGAACTGGCTTATGAGCAGAACTACATTTAAGTTGTTCACAGAAAACAGAATACAAGCATTAAAAAGTCAGAACAGTGAAGAGAGACCTGTTTAGCCAACTGAAATCAACTGTGTGCTATAGAATGTATTTGATAATCATGCTAATGATTTTATCAAGACTGCTATACACTGGGGCTTATATGAGAGCCTTGCACACAGCAACAGGCATTTGAGCTAAATGAAAACACCCCCATACTAACCAACAAGGTCTGCAAAATCAGAAGTGGTAATTGAGGAATAGAAGCTTTTCATATGCAAACATTATAGTGGCTAAGAGCATGCCACAATGCAGTCAAGCCTTTGAATACTTTTTTTTTTTTTTGACAATACCTGTTAAATGCAGCTGAACATGAAAAGATATGAACAGCAGACAGTTTCTCATCTGATGAAAACTCTCAGAGTTCTATTGACATTAGTTGAAGCAACAATTGTTTTCATGTTCCTAGAAGACTATGCCCAGCTGTTTATAGCATCCCACTAGTATGTTGTTAGAGATTTAATTGTAGAGAAGTGTTGCATTGTAACTGCCTATTCACCACAGAGAAGAGGGATTTTGTTTTTTCCACATTAAAGCAGAAGCTTATCACTCAGATACTGAAGTGGCGTCTTTCTGTAATACTGTATTCACCACTTTCCCTGGACTATAGGATTTATAATTAAGAAAAATTAAATGCAAACAATTATAGTATCAGACCTGCAACCACTGACCCTGCCATTACAAATACTTAATTGAATTTGTACAGGAATGCACGTGACAGCTAATATAACTGTTAAAAAGAATGATACCTTCTTTTCTGTAGGATAATGAATCAGTTCTTAGGTAGACTGACAGCCCCAAATCTTAACTATTGCAACAAAAAGACAACAGAACATGATTACTGAAATGAGAGGATCAGTACACCAGAGCTAGAAGGAAGTACTTTTGACAGAAAAATTACTCCTGGCAAACTCTTTTTAATCTCTCTCTCTCTCTCAAAAAAAAAAAAAAAAAAAAAAAAAAAAAAAAAAAAAAAGAGAGAGAGATTTTTGTCTTTTCTGTGTCAGTCTATTGCAGCACTGAATGAGGAGGAAACCATCAACTTCAGATACTAGCTGCTTCTGCTGGAACACTGTCCAGCACATCACTGTGTAGTGCTCGAATCTTTGGCTGGAAAGTCTGGCAACTACCTATTCACATTTGCACTGCTTGTCATAGCATTGATGTAACATACAATTCCACAGCCTACTGTTACAAAAGCATCCTCCTTCTCTGGTATCTCACAGGAAACAGGCACTTCTCCATACTTAGGGCTCTTATTGCAAGTTAAGGTAGCATGATTTCCTGTCTTTCTTCCAATAACGTGCTTATTTTACCACCTCACTTGGGAGACAAGTAAGTTCCTCGTACACATAGATGATTTACTACCTGATCACTACCTTTATAGATGTAACCTGGAACACAAAGACTTCTCTTACCTGGTTATATTTTAACCCTGCACTGTGTAGTTCTGCAAATGGAAAATAGGAAGGCTCTGAAAGCCTATTCTTGTAATGGCCTCCTCTGTATATGAGAGAAGAAGATTCTTCTTAGATCTTAATAAAGTGCTCCTATGGCATTTGTAATACCTTATTAGATCACATAGCCATGACAGGGTTTATAATTCTGCGCAATATTCATATGTCATTGAATGGACTGTGTGAGTTAAGTACAGTAATCCACATTCTTGCCCTGTCAACCTCCTCTGCTGGCACAATCTCTCCTTGCCTTTATGTAACAAGAGCAATCTGGCCTTCACCATGACACCTGGCTTCAGATCTTATAAATTAAGCAGACCAAGTGGCACAGTGCTCACATGAGATCTCTGTATACCAGGCAATAGCAAAAGAAGTGTTGGCTAATCCAGAGAAGGCATGTGTCTCTGCAACAGTGCTGCAGCTTGTCATTGTGAGATTTCTCAGGCTATCTTTTGGACATAAATCAGAATATGAAGATAAAAAGGATTTAATTGCCAATTGCAATTAAATATTTTACATTCTTATTCCTAAATCCTGAGTGTCAGTGTATCCTCTTAAAGAAATGGTATCTTTCATCCTAGAGCCAACTATATATATATATATATTTGATGGGAGATATCTAATACATTTTTAAAGCACTGGGAATACCTTGGAAGGTAAGATGCTATTTAAGCTTATCAGCCTCTACCCTTGTTTTGTCAGTGCCTGATCTGCCAAATTACATGTTGTAAGAATGAAAGCAGCAGACAAACTTTCAGTACAATCCTATCTATTCTATATGTTCAGCAGATAATGGGAAGTGCTTGCAGCCATAGGAATGTTCACTTGGTTATAATGGTAGAGAACAAGCAGCCTAGGTTACAAGTTCTGTACTCATCCACCTGCGGCAGGGAGCTCTAGCAGATTTCACATTTAATTGTGAAGTTTTCTTATCTGCTCAAAAATGTTCCTGAACTACACAGTACCTTTGAATTTTCATCGTTGGCTGAATCTGACAAAACTCTTGGTATCATATCTCTCTCTCACTCATCTTGAAAAGATCTTGTTAGTGCAGATTAGAACTTGTTAAAGATTAATTCTTAAAGCATCCTCAAGCTTTCTTTTCCAACAAAGGAAACATCAATTATAGGCTCACACATAAACTTTGCCCCTCTCTTGCTGCCCTTTATAAATCTTAGATTTCTTCCCCTTGTGTGTGTTCAAAGGAGAGATTTTATTGCCTTCAGGGGTTGTTAAACTGATTGCAATACCACGTATTTAGAGCAGTTCAGTGGGAATTAAGCTGGTTCAATGCTGTCAGACCTAGAATATAGCTGTCAAATAGCATTACAAGTAAAACACCCTTGATAAGAAATAATGACCAAATGTCAATCTGTTTTTTTTACCAGCAGTACTACAGACTTAGCTTGCCAACAAAAAATACAATATTTTGCACATTACAGTAGCTATGCTTTACTTAAGCTATAGAGTAAAGGATATTTCAGTCTTTCAATTTAGCTTATTTTTATATGATACAATTTGAATGATACAATTCAGAACTGAAGCCCACAGTAAAGCTACCTGTTGCCAACTTCAGACCCTTATCTTCACTATCAACCCAGGGCTTTGAGCCCAAAGTACACCCTAAACTCACTGCATACTCACTGCACAGTAAAATGCAATACTTGTATCAGGCAGCAGCAGCAGTTAATCACTGCATTATCATCACTAAAAGAAAAAATATATGTTCAAATATATTTGATGGAGTAAACTCTACTTTCTGCACTAATGATCAACATTCATTATTAATGGCTAAAAATACTACATGAGGTATTCCCTTTTGGATGAATGCATAAGCATCAGCTTCCACTTCCATTTTTTCTTTAACACTTTTCCTGTTCCTCTTGTGAAACATTTACAGTGATGCTGCAGCATCACTGCCATTATTTCATAACTGCACTTAGGAAATCAGGGTGTCACCACTGGACAATATGAATAATGTCACATTGTGATGTGAACGAGGCAAAGATGTGACATTTATCCACATATCAATCTAGAGCTGCAGACAAGCCTCTCATTTTTTTTTTTCTTCTTTAAATAAAGTGGGAGATATCTGAGCATGTTTTTATTTTGTTTTAATTTCTACAAGTCAGCACACAGTTCATATAGATTTTGGCACAAAACATCACAAGCTTCTCACTAGTGATATTGAAATACTGTCCTTTAATTGGTTTTGTAAATTTTTATTTCCTGTGTTGCAGCTATTTCATAACCAGGTTAGACATATTGCAGGAAAAGTTTTTAAATTAATTTGTATTTTAATAAAGTTTTTTTTTTCTTTATTGAAGTTTTTATACTTATTTCTCATCATTAGGAAAGAGCACCAACCAATGAATCAAGCTGACATAAAAAATATCTAGCTTAAGAAAAAACACATCTAAAAATATTTTGAACTTAAAACTAGGCCTTTGCTGCCCTCTACTTGTCAACTGCGTGAGAGGACAGAAAAATCACAAGTATGTCCAAAGCCCCAAACTGTCTCAGAATACTAAGAGCACAATTACATAATTTGTCTTGATCTCAGGCAGAAAATCAGTCATATTTATTGTCTCCATTTATTTACTTTGATGGAATGCTACTCTTGGGAGAAAGAAAGAAAGAAAAAAAAAAAAAAAAAAAAAAAAAAAAGCAAACCAGCTCTTTTGTTAGTGATTAAACACAGAGTGCACAACCATCATGGGAAGAAATATTTCAAAAGGCTTCCAATTATATTCAGCTGGGACTAACCGCCCCCAAAATCACACATTCGTTTAATCATCCATAACTGGGGCTATGAGCATGAACTTCCCTCAGGCCAAAGCCACTTTGTTTCTTTCCTGTTAAGTATTGTGTTTAGTGTATGCTGGACAAGACAACCGACATGTTTCTACCTTGGCTTTCTCTTATAGCAGTACATAGTCCTTTTCCTTTTACAGACAGTATTCTTCATGCTTTCTGGGTTTATTTTGGTCTATTATAAAAGGCAAGACCTGCAAATGAAAGAAGATGGAATCAGTCTGAGCCCGTTCTTCTGTTTTTCTTTCTTACCTACTAAGTAGTGCTGAATACTGCAATTGCAAACACTGAAACAAGATAAGGAAAACCTCACATTCTTTGTTCCTTCTTCTATCAGGAATTCAGCTCATTTGGGCTAACGTGGTGACTAGAGTAGCAGCACGGTCATTATAGCACAATCAATCAGAAGTCAGACATTTTTATTTAAATGGCAAGGGAGTTCTACCCTTCCTTTTTAAACTTGTTTGTTCATTGTTTTTTCTTAAATCTAAAAACTTGAGAGGAAAGAAAACTTTTTGAGTCCTCGGTAACCTATCCATCCCACCCTCTCACTGAAGAGTGGAGAAAGCTCCCAATTAATGCTTTCCGTGTCCCCACTTGGTTGTACAAAATAGGGAAACTGAGACAGTGTCCTTAATATCATGGTGGTTAAAAACAAGTGGGATAGCCACTTTTTTTTTTTTTTTTTTTTTTCATAAAATGAAAAAGTGAAGGAGACAACATCCATTCCCTCACACCTCACCTTTCGGTAACTGAAGCTATCAGGCAAAAGTAGGCATACATACACAGGGGAAGTTTGCTGCATTTTAGTCAAGTCCTAAAATAAGCTGGATTACTCAGGCTACATGTACTGCACACTACAGCACACCGGGTGAAAGATTAGAGCATGACATTTATTTTAAAGCATAGCAAAATGTTTACATCTAGAGATTACAAACATAAGCAAGATCCACTTTGTTAATTCCTCCCTGACTTTGAAAGCCAGCGTGAATGAACACAGGAAGTATGATCTTCTTAGGTGTACCTGTTCATGGTTTTATGCTCTGTGAAAAGCCCAGCTGCACAGGAGACCCCATGATGGCTGTTCTAAGAAGTTTTATGCTACTGACATGAACAACCCCTCAGATCAGATTTTTACCAAAAGAAAAGAAACTGCACATAGAAAAAGTTATCTTTTGTTAGGGTTTAACAGCAAAACTTTTGAGAAGTTTTGGCAGAAAGAGAGAGAGCTCCTGCTCTGAACAGCTTATAAAAATGTAAGAAAAGCATGAGAGAGGTAGACATTTTCTAGGTTTTGGTCCAGGCCCTGCTCTCTGGTGAAGTTAACAAATCAACGCTGATCATCTCAAGATTACAGCAGGCTCTACTGCCTACCACCACAGAGGACAAAAAGGCTCCAGGAAGTTCACTTGAGATCTCATTTTGTTACTCACACTGCTGCACAGAAACGACACCAGCAGGCTCCATTATAAAACCTTAAGAAAGGCAGCCACATGAATTCAGCAATTTGAACTTTATGTTTTGGTTTGTTGTTTGGGTGGGGGGGGTTACATCTCTAGCTTGTTTGTACAAAAAACAAACAAACAAACAAACAAACAAAAAACACCACATCTTCCTTTTTTGTGAACTTACCAGAAAAATAAGTAAGGTTTTCAAGACAAACTGAAAACCAGATGAAATTCATGTGCCACAAAATTTCTGAATGGAAACTATGGAATGCCACTTTGGAAACACATAGACTAAAACCCAAACAAGCAACCCTTTTGCGCAAACGGAAGGAGTCAAAGAAGTTAAATGCAAGTATCTTCTTTGAAGGAACACTGGTACAAAGTAGGGGCTCCATTTAAACAGAAGTTCAGGGGTTATTTAGTTACCATAACAAGGAAATAGGCGATCCTGTAGTGGGACTTAAATCACAAACTACTTTCAGCTGCTTCATGAACTGTTATAATTTCCTTACCCAAGTGAGAAGCTTAGCCATTACTAATTTCTGCAGAACATAGCCTTTGGAAGAGCTAAAGAGGAGCAGAGAACCCTTGACCTCTACTCAGTTACCTTTTTAAAGCAACACTTCCCTTTCGTACCACCATATGTTCTGAGCAGGTTACTGGAAGTAGAACTGTAGTATTGCAAATTGCTATCAGAAACATCTTGCAAACATTCCACATTTCTGTGCTTCTACAATAACATTAAAAAAGGCCATTTGGCTCATTTTCCTAATAGTCTGTCAATAAAGCCCCAAAGAATTTTCACAAAAGACAGGAAGTGACTGAAATTTCAGAAAAAGTAAAAATCAAGCCCCCATATAATTAGGATTATTCTTTAATTAGGAATATTTTTTAGGAAAAAGAACTCCACAATAAGTAGCTGGGTAGAGGGTGGCATTATGGCCAAGTTCCATTTGGAAAGATAACATGGGTCCCAGGAACTCAACATTTAGTCTCTTATAGGAAGCGATTGGAGGTCTGAAATAAACTCAAAGTGCTTGTGCAATCCCACATTCTTGTTTTCCATTTTAAGTGTCTTATTTTAGTCACTTAAAACCTCAGGCACTTATTTCTGCAATATCAAAGGTACACTGAAGCTGGAGCCATCTGGACTCAAGTGTTCAATATTGTATCTGGTTTAAATATAGATTCAATGTTAAAAAAATAATAGGGAAAAAGTTTAAGAGTTCATGAGCTGAAGAACGGATGGATAACATTTTGTACGTTCTTTCAAAGATCAATGTTTGCCTCTGTCCGTACTTAGCTTTCCAGTAACACTTATCATTGATTCAAAGGTTGGAAATTTGGACAAAATAGTGAATGAACAACTTGCGGGGGGGGGGGGGAGGAGGGAGAGCCCATCAGCACTGCCTTCAGCATAACCTTACCACTTAGACGAGAAATCCAAGATGATGAGTGCTGAGACAAATATGATATGGGAGGAGGTGAACAGAAGAGAAACTAAGTTGACCTTAATTAACAAAACTTCCATCAACCTACAAATTAACATTTGGTTAACATGGCTGAGAAGTGGAAAGAACGATTACCAGAAAGTCAAATCCCCAAAATGTTCACAACTCTGCACATTCTTGATGGTATTCCCAAGATAAAATCTGGAGCCTGCTGTATTTATAAAACAGGGCTTGACTTGAGTACTAAAATTGGTGTGAAGTACTAAAGCTGTGCAGAATAAAGTAAATAAAACCTATGAGGGAACAAGATGAAAAGATTACGGGTACCATAATAGCACCCTCTATGGGCTTGAGACACAAGACATTCTGATGAGCAAAAGACAAGAAAATATCCCAAAGATGTAGGATTCAGCTGTCTCTGATTTCGCCATATTACCAGGGAAATCAATCAAATATTTGTGATATGGAAGAGAGGGAAAATTGAAGACTGGTGCATGCAGACAATTATCAGGCAAAATTTACATTCTGAAAGCCATTACTTCTGCAAAGCAGGAAACGTCTGATTTCTAGTTGAAATAATGCCTCTTTGCAAGAAAAAAGCTTTTACCAAAAAAAAAAAAAAAAAAAAATCCTGCTACATTTAAAACTTGTTGGGTTAATTGTTATCTTTTATATTTTAAAGATCTTCTCATTTCAAAATTCTTGCCACCATTTATTGAAAAGCATTCTGTACAAAGAAAAATATTTTAGTTTGATAAGGTCTTTGTGATCACTGTTGTAAAAAAAATAATAATAATAATTAAAAAAAATATATGTGAAACAGAAGCAACCTGGTTCTATTTACAGAAACTCTTTCCTTATTTTGAACATCTCTGGCATCCTAAAATCATGCGGTCACAAATCTCCAGCTAAAAGAAACCTCTTGGTAACAGTAATGATAAATTAATGTTGAGGCAAAATTCATTTCAGTTAAGACTACATTAACTACACCATACATTTACATTAGCTTTTTAAACCCCTTACAGGCAGACCATACGAATGTCCATCTTCTCACCAAGCACTGTGCTTGGCTCTTACATAAAAGTAATTAGCAAACCACCATGCTTTGGCACAAAACTGTGTGCTCTGAAGATTATTTTAGGTCCACTTTCCTCCTTTGTGCCTGAGTTTTGCTGCAATTAAGCAAGACTAAAGAGATATGGCATATTTCATGCTCTGAAAGGCAATGTATTGCATTTATATCGTAACAAAAAAAAAAAAAAAAAAAAAAACTAAAAACCCTACAGGTGCCTCCCTTAATTCAAACAGCCAAATGCAATTTAATGATCCTTAACTCTTTCAGTACAGATCAAGATTTTTAGACCAGATCCAAATTTATTAAATATTGATCTTTATTAGAGATTGATCTATATTCTTCCACATTCAATTCAGGCAACTGAATCATTTGTTTAGAGTAGAGCCTCTATGAACACAGTCACTGAAGTTTTAAACAGGATTTACTCTTTGCCTTCTTGAATCCTCATCCAAGGAAGGACAGAATAAAGGCCATAAACAGAGCTATCTTTACAGAGAAGACTGAAATAAAAATCAGATATGACTTTGTATTTCCATTGGTTTGTTCTCAGGAGTAAGTTACTCTGTTCTGGCAGATCAGTGTCCCCTAATCTTCTGTCCACCTCCTCCAGAAAGGTATTATCTTCTTAAAAATGTGCAAGAATCTAATGTGGAAATGATATGTGAGAAGAAGTATTTTAATGAAAAAAACTATTTTAACTTCATTTCTTTGTGGATTATTTTTTCATACGTACGGTATTATATTTCTATAATATGAGAAGAACAATCTGCTTTGTAATAGTAATGCTGATGAAGTGTCCAATATTCAATCTTACTAAAATATGCTGGGCACTGCCCTGGCTGTGTTGCAGTCAATGGGAGCTTTGGCATTGGCTTTACTGCATTGAGGACTTCACACAGGGCTTTCCACTTGACTGCATGAAACATGTGACTGCTGTTTTTCAGTAACAATACTAAATATTTTTATTTATTTTTTTTTTTTCTGGCAAATAGCAAACCACTGAAACAGAAGCAGTTTAATCTGCCTTAAAACTGATGCAGAAAAAATTAGTCTGACAATTGTGTCAGCATTAAATCTGCTTGCGTACGCAAAGTGTAATGAAAGGCTGATAGCATATGCGTAACACCTTGCATTTAAAAATAGCCCTTTACACTTCATTAATCTCAAAGTTTAAAACAGATGATGGAGGTTTATAAGAACATGAGTACTAGCTTTCAAGCAGACCTTTTCTAAATAATTTACAATTAAAATACGTGTCAATGCTCCTACACAGATATCAAAGTTGCAAAAATAATATAACTGAAATAAATATAGCTAGAGATCACAAAGAGATTGTGAAGTCTGTAGAGTGGGGATCATCTTCTGTCTGTAGTCTGAAATGCCTGCCAGGCTTTCGGGTGGTGTGAAAACACTGAGTATAAAGTAACATTTTCATGGAGCATGTGTAGCATAAAGGTCAATCAATCACATTTTCAAACTATGTCTCTCTCTGTTTTAACATCAATGTTACTATTTCACAAGAGTATTTGAAAAACAGCTGTTATTTTTAAAAGTCAATGTTGCATTTTAATCAAATTGAATAAAAAGCCGGGAAATCCCTGAAATTAGAAAACCTATACAGCTGTCCTCTTCACCTTTATCCATTTGACATAGAAATGCAGATTGTGACTGCATTGTGCAGATCTGAGCAGTGAATGCAGCCTTACAGGACGCTGAGATTTAGTTTATTTCTTCTCACTTAAAGTTGCATTATGCTAGACTTAAGGCATGCTTTATTTACATGCATTCAATCTCTAGTGGGAGTTTATATACTGTGCATTGGATAATTCTCTAAGTGAACAACAGTCCAGCATCAAGAAGAGTTTCATACAGAATACAAATGGAAAGCATTAGACAACTACCTTCCAGGGACAGCAAGTACCCCGGGCTTACACTGGGGATGAGGATTGGTCGATATGCTCACCCTCAGGGGCTGTCTGGAATTATAGATCAGGGACCTTATTGTCATACCCCAGCTGCTGCACAAAGCCACTAGAAGAAAGGAGATTTACGAGTATTTCAGCAGCACTGAACCAGGGATACAGAAGCTATACAGCTGGGAGTACAGTGGCTCTAAATCTGTAGGCATTATGCAAAAAGAAAATGCAGAGTTCGGCATCAAGGGAGCTCTCCCAGAGCAATAGGACATCTCTGTAAATTCTCTAAAGAATAAATTTAACAGTTATTAAAGAACAACACCCTGTTATTGCAGTCATTGAACTTTACATCACAAGGAAAGATGCAAGGGATTTTCAGAAAGACATCTGTCATTTAACAGTGACAGTGACCTCAGTACTGACAAACAATTCAAATCCCCAGTAATGGAAACAAATTAACCCCTTGGTACATGGTGGGTTGAGAACTCCAGCACTAGGACTACTGCAAACTGGAACAGAACAGACTAAAGATTTTATTTCTAGACATGCAGTAGGCAGAATGGGGTATATTTCTAAAATGATAATTGCTGTACAAATATATATATATATAGTATCATTAAATATTAGGAAAAAGTCATCAAAAGTTGTAAAGGAATTTCAGTGGCAGAAAACTGAAAAATATTTATAACAGTATTTAAGGACCCGGTTCACAAGTATAGAGGTTAGCATCCTCTACGCATACCAATTTCACAAGATAATCATATTTTACCAAGAACATATTCAGCCACATTTAAAACTGGGACACTCTGGAGATCCTGCACAGTTATTTCACTAGTAACTGCTAACAATATTGGCTTAAAACCTGACTTGACCTCCTATACATAGTTCTTAGAAAACCCATGGAGGGGGGAGAAAAAAAAAATAGATCTGCCCATATGTTCTAGACATCATCAGATGTTTGCAGGGGAAGAAGGATAGGCCACAAAGATTACTCTATCCCAATGACTCAAATAGTCCCTGTGATATCCTTGGAGAGTAGGACTGTCAAAGTTCTAAGGTGTAATATAGTAAGCTATTTAAGTATAGTATATTAAGTTCACTTAAATGGAGCATCAACACTTGTGTCTCTTTTCCTAAGTCAGTACAGCTGTACTAATATTTTGACAAATATGCAGGAGGTTGTGTTTACCACTCCTCTTGCCACCACATTATCCATTCTGAAACTGCACAGAAGTTCCCACTAGTCTTGACTTAACTTCATAGCTCTGGGAAAACAGAGAACACTACAAACACAGCAACACTTTGTTTGGAATAAACACATTCCAGAGTACAAGCAGAAGATGTATAGGATAAACAGTAAAGATGGCAAATCTCCTTAACAGAAAAGGCACATTTGGTGCAAAGACTCAAATGCTTAACCTGCAATGGACCACAAACTTAAGAAGGTTATTTATTTATTGTATTCCCATTGGCATTCTCCAACTGTGAATATAATAAAAAGCACATTTCTGCATACAGACAGAACTTTGTTTTAAATCTTAAGGAATCACAGGATAGCATGCAGTCTCAGGGTCTTGTTAAGAAGCCGTCTCTTTTATGTTTTTGCTGCAGCAGATTCTGATGTTCCAGTTCAACCTTTAGATATTTATTCCTTTTCCTGTGGGCATCAGCTTAGAAGTACCAAAGCACGGGATGAGGAAAGCTTAGATTTGTAGAAAAAGATCAGAAGTTCTTTTGTTTCAGATGCTGAACTTCAGTTTATACACACTTTTATTTATATAGAAATGCTTATATATTGGCCATGCGTATTTAAAACCAGACAAATCTGTTTAGAGACAGCCAATTTGAGCTGCAGGGCTAAGTATATTTATAGTTACTTTTAAATGCAAATAAAATACGTAAGGTTAATTTCTAAAATTAACAAATTAAACAGATGTTATTCATTTTTGTATTTAGTTCATAACAAATTTTCAATGAAAATTTTCAATGAGGTTCACTAGCAACTTCTGCCTAAGAATTGAAGGACATCACTGCAGGCTTTAGACCTAAAAATATGTGGGACTTACCAAGCCTTTCTTTGCATCAAGCTGGGAGGAAGCATCTAGAAGAGATCTCTGATGGTTAAGGGCATTCCTTACAATAAGGTTTCTCGCTATAATCCTAAGAGCTGAGTAGGGTAGGTGGGGCCTTCATTTAGCAGAAAGAAAACCAGGTGAAGAAAAGTTCTGGTTCTTCTTAGTGCTGCTTAAAAAGAAGGTAATCCAGCATCTGAAAAATATTGGAAGATTACTTTGGCATTTAAAGAAAATATAGATTTTTTTTTTTTTTTTTAATAGAGGACTATTGGCATAAAATAGCAAGGAAATATATAGGTAGTATCTCAGCAAGCTGAAAATTAATTTATCCTTAATTGTATGCAATGCATGAAAAAAAAAAGCAAGAGAATGTACAGGCACACTTCAAGATTTTAGTCCTTTTTGTATCATGGAAACAAGCTAAATACTGCATGGGTGTGATGCTAGTGGTTCCACAGTTGCACAGTGTAGTAAAAAATGTATATAAGATGTCTAGTACATTTGGGCTGGAAGACACATGGCACTCTATTAAATATACGTTAATTGCAAGGATTGGTACCCAGATTTTTTCTACTGTTATCTACTCACTATCTTGCAAGTTCATCCCTAAACATTTTTTTTCAGCATTGCAAAGAGTAAAGAAATGCAATTTCTAGCTCCAGGAAGAGTTGCATGCATTTCTTCATCATGACAACTATGAAACACCACACCATTAGCCCATGTCCTTTAGAAGATTAAAAACACAGCAAGGTATTTCCAACAGAAATCAAAGTGTTAGTATCATTGTGCAGGTCAAATACTTCCAAATCTTATGCAAAGCAAATACTCACTTGAAATGTTCCAAGCAGTTTTGGTACATCAAATCACATGTACCATATCATATCTGCTGAGTCCATTTAAGACACTAAAAAGAGCTCTACAGTTCATCAGGATTAGAGAAAGATCTTGCCTGTAATCTAGGACCACATTTTTATTCCAAAAAAAAACATTTTTTGAATGCTGGCTGAATACGAGCCAGCAGTGTGCTCAGGTGGCCAAGAAGGCCAGCAGCATCCTGGCTTGCATAAGAAACAGTGTGGCCAGCAGGTCCAGGGAAGTGATTGTCCCCCTGTACTCGGCTCTGGTGAGGCCGCACCTCGAGTACTGCGTTCAGTTTTGGGCCCCTCGCTACAAGAAGGACATGGAGGTGCTCGAGCGAGTCCAGAGAAGGGCAACGAAGCTGGTGAAGGGTCTGGAGAACAAGTCTTACGAGGAGCAGCTGAGGGAGCTGGGACTGTTTAGCCTGGAGAAGAGGAGGCTCAGGGGTGACCTTATGGCACTCTACAGGTACCTGAAGGGAGGCTGTAGCGAGGTGGCGGTTAGTCTATTCTCCCACGTGCCTGGTGACAGGATGAGGGGGAATGGGCTAAAGTTGCGCCAGGGGAGGTTTAGGTTAGATATTAGGAAGAACTTCTTTACTGAATGGGTTGTTAGTCACTGGAATAGGCTGCCCAGGGAAGTGGTTGAGTCACCATCCCTGGAGGTCTTTAAAAGACATTTAGATGTAGAGCTTAGGGATCTGGTTTAGTGGAGGACTTGTTAGTGTTAGGTCAGAGGTTGGACTCGGTGATCTTGGAGGTCTCTTCCAACCTAGACTATTCTGTGATTCTGTGATTCTGTGATTTTTATACATCTCAAACACTTAATATCACCTGATGCCACTCTTCACCAACCACAAAATTCTCTATCAAGCCTCTTAACATTGGCTCCATTATTGGGCCTACACCCACCAGCTGCCTAGACTCCATCCAACTGCTTTCCTCAAGTCAACTGTACCTCCAGGGAAACACCATTAATATCCAGTTATCATTTGGAGTTTGAATCATCGACCACTACATTTCAAGTGCAGTTTTCCCATTGATCTTTCATTTAATTCACCTGGTCTTTAGGGATGTAGGATACAACTATGTTCTCAAATAATTTGGGATCTTATCACTTGGAGTAGTCAACACTCCAAAAAAAAAAAAAAAGGGGGGATCTTGAGATACATATCTAGGAAAGCAATATGCTGTTGAAACTAACACTGGTGAACCATCAGGAAGTTGTCAATGTAGAGGTAGCACCATGTGAATGCAAAGGTAACTGGAAAAGTCTCTTCACAGGAATCAGTAAATAAATATAGCTGTATATTCCAGCAGGCACCTTCATCCAGAACTGCCTAAAACTGTGGAATTTATTTCTGAGATTCTGAAACAAACAAATGCAATCTCAACTTAGTTTGGAATAAGTCAATCGGTAAGTCAGGCACAGACTTGTGATGAGCCCCCTAGACTGTGGCAGACCCTGGGCGCCAAATCCCACCGAGCCCCCAGACCCCGCGGCGTAACCTGGGCACTGAATCCCACCCAGACCCCAGACCCACAGCAGACCCTGGGTGCTGACACCTGCCGAGCCCCCAGACCCTATGGCAGCCCCCAGACACTGTCTCACAGTGAGCCCCCAGACCCCGCAGCACACACAGGTCACTGACTCCCGCTGAGCCCCCGGACCCCCCGGTGGACTCCAGACACTGACTCCTGTTGAGCCCCCAGACCCCCTGGTAGACCTTAGGTGACGTCTCAGGGTGAGGCCCCGGACCCCGCGGCAGACCCCAGTTGACGTCTCATGGTGAGGCCCCGGACCATGTGGCGGACCCCAGCCACCCACTCCAGCTGAGGCCCCAGACCCCTTGGCAGATCCCGGGTGCCGACTCCCACCAAGCCCCAGGACCCAGCAGTGGACCCTGGGCTCCCTCTCCCGGTGAGTCCCCAGACCCCACGGCAGACCCCTGGTGTCGACTCCCACCCAGCCCCTGGACTCCATGGTGGACCCCGGGTGCTGACTCCCGCCAAGTACCCAGACCCCGCAGTGGACCCCAGGCGCTGACTCCTGCTGAGCGCACGGACCCCACGACCAACCACGTGCGCCAGCTCCTGCCAAGACCCAGAACCCCGTGGTGTGGCCCGGGCGCCGACTCCTGCCAAGCCCCCAGACCCCGTGGCGGACCCTGAGTGCAGACTCCCACCAAGCCCCAGGACCCCGCGGCGGACCCTGGGCGCCAACTCCTGCTGAGCGCATGGACCCTGCAGCTGACCATATGCACCAACTCCCGCCAAGACCCCGGACTCTGCGGTGGACCCCGTGAGTGGGCTGACTGCCGCTGAGTGCCCGGAACCCGCAGCTGACCCTGGGCACCAACTCCCACCGAATCCCTGGACCCCATACCTATAGTCTGCTGCAGGCTGAAAAGTAGCCTATGCCTCAGGAACTGTTTTATGCCTTTGCTTTTGTTACTACATCCTTGTAAGTCTTCAAAAGGGAAATGAAAGGAGTTTCCTTTCTATT
This sequence comes from Oxyura jamaicensis, assembly GCF_011077185.1. Lineage (NCBI taxonomy): Eukaryota > Metazoa > Chordata > Aves > Anseriformes > Anatidae > Oxyura > Oxyura jamaicensis. The sequence goes on along the minus strand of NC_048900.1, from coordinate 34,717 downwards.
ACATGAATATCCAGAGAGAGACTCATCCTCCCTTCTCAGTTGACTTTGGTGCTGCCTAGTCCTAAGATTTTCAGTACTCAGTTGCATACCCTAGATTCTCGTATTTTGAGAGGGATTGCACTCCCCTTACATAATATGGGAATCCCATTTTTCTGTCTCAAGGGTGAATGGTGTAAGGCACTTATAAATCATTGCAGACTGTGGTTGTTGTCAATTGCCATGTAAATTAAGGCCATGCAAGTACCTTCTACTGTTTCATCTTCTCTTTCATTTGTTTTCTGGTTACTACTCGGTGAAATGTCCTAAAAAAAACATTACTTTTTAATTTTAACAACTTTTGTTTTTTCTTTCTCTAGGTCTGCCAGTAGCTGACAAAGTAGAAAGATGTGCTTTTCTCTTTCATTCTTGTGAAGTTAGAGGCAGTGCTGATTTAAACTGTGACTGAGGCTCTGCAATGGTGCAAGTCTATCTTACTACTTCAAGTTCAGTGATGCAACCTGAGTTTACATTAATTAACTTTCAAGGATTCAACCAATTTAAAGCTTTTGGACAATGACAATTATTTGAAAACATTCCTACAGGTTTATTTTCTTCATTTACATTTGTTTGCTATCTCCATTTCATTCAAAGCAGTCAGGACTGGTTTGCTTCTCTGTTCTCTGGAAATTTGCACTAGGAACCATCGTTAGAATCAGAATCCTGATCTAAGAGTATGATGAAAAATGTTGCACTCCAAGTTGGAAATTGGAGAGAAAAATGTTCATGTATATGTAAGAATTGTACTCAAACAGCTGATTACACTTTTTCTTACACCTTAACAGATGCTTACCCCTTTTAACTTTAAACCTGAGAAGTAACAGGTAGTTTCTATGTTTCCCTTGGGGATAGTGTACTCTTCTGTATTTTGCTTCTATACAAACAGTTCAAAATTTTAAAGTCATGTTGTCAGTCATACAACCAAACAACCTTGCACAGAATTACATGTTCCCCCGCAGACAGATCAAGCCCTGAATGCAAGACCAGACAAGTAAATAATGCCAACATGTAAAACTAACTTGTAAATATATTACTTTTTGGCAGTTTTTTGGGACTGTGTGGGGCTTAACTGTACTTCAGTGAGAAGAATGTCTTCTCGTGTGAACTGAAATTATACCTCTATGCCACAATGTATTTTATTTATTTATTTATTTGGAGGGGCAAAATTCCTTGTGGACACCTGAAGGAGTTGCAAAATAATAATAAAATTTAGGTGAAGGAAAAGTTCCTTCTCTGTTGATGTTGTTTTTGTTTCCTTCTCCATACAGTCTTAAAATGAAGGTCCCATTTTCTGGCCTTTGGCAGATTGTAAGCATGCCAGAACACTTCACATTACGTAGATCATATTTGTCTGAAATGATATCATACCTATAGTCTGCTTCAGGCTGAAAAGTAGCCTATGCCTCAGGTACTGTTTTATGTCTTTGCTTTTGTTACTTCATCCTTGTAAGTCTTCAAAAGGGAAATGAAATTATCCTATTCAGAAGAAACTTCAGTTGTTAGGGCCTGAATTCTCACCGAAACCAAAGGCACGTATAGAATCATAGAACAGCCTGAATTGGAATGGTCCCATAACAATCATCGAGTCCAACTCCTGGCACCAGACACTACCCAAAAATTCAGACCATGTGACTAAGTGCACAGTCCAAACACTTCTTAAACAGGCTTGGTGCAGTGACTACTTCCCTGGGGAGCCTGTTCCAGTGTGCGACCACCCTCTCAGTGAAGAACCTCTTCCTCATGTCTAGCCTAAACCTCCCCGTTCCCGCTGATCCTATCACTGGTGACTAAAGAGAATAAATAGATCGGCGCCTGCCCCTCCACTCCCCCTCGTGAGGAAGCTGTAGACCACAATGAGGTCTGCCCTTAGCCTCCTCTTTTCCAGGCTGAACAGGCCAAGTGACCTCAGCCGCTCCTCATACGTCTTCCCCTCTAGGCCCTTCACCATCTTTGTAGCCCAGTATCTTATTGACTTGAAGAAAGAGACTTTAATCTGTTCTAGTTTGTTTACTAACAAAGTAGCACGAAAGAGACTCAGGTCCTTGTCTCTGAAGAAGAGGTGAAGGAACAGTTAGTGCAAGGAACACAAAAATCAGTTGTGCCAGACTAGTACATGGTTGTATCTGAGCTTGGAGACTGCAACCCTCTTCAAACTTCCAGATCTAGAGGAATACTTTGGCTGCAGCCTAAAAGCCACATGTACATAAGCTCCCCCAAGCCAGCCAATCTTCCCATGACCTGCCAGGAAATAGCAATGTGGGCATGTAACCAAATTAAAGTCCAAACCTTCAGCCCAGTCCTTGACCTGAATAGTGAGTGAGGATCCGGATCCTGGCATTTATATGTGGTAGTTTATATACAGCCAAAGTAAATAGTGTAGTCAGAGGACATGAGGCTAGATTTTGAAAAGTCCTACATAAAGAAGAGATCTCAGAAAAACAAATTTAAATAACATTAATGTAATTTTAAAAAGTGTGATGGTTTCACTCGGGTGGGTGACCGAGCTCCACCACAACTGCTCTCTCACTCCCCCTCCTCAAAGAGGAACAGGGAGAAAATACAATGAAAGGGGCTCAAGGGTTGAGATAAGGACGAGGAGATCGCGCAGTAATTATTGTGATGGGCAAAACAGACTCAGCATAGGGAGATAGTAAGATTTATTGCCTATTACGAATGAGCTAGAGAAGTGAGAAACAAAGGAAAGAAACCAAAAGCACCTTCCCCCCCCCCCATCCACCCTCTTCCACCTCCTCCCCCCGAGCGGCACAGGGGAACGGGGGAATGGGGGCTATGGTCAGTCTATAGAAATTCTTCTCTGCTGCTCCTTCTTGGTCACTCTCGTCCCCTGTGCTGTGGGGTCCCACCCACGGGATGCAGTCCTTGCTGAACTGATCCAGCGTGGGCTTCCCACAGGCAGCAGCTCTTCAAGAACTGCTCCAGATATGGGTCCGTACCACGGGGTCCATCCCTCGGGAGCAAACTGCTCCAACCTGGGTCCCCCACGGGCAGCAGCTCCTGCCAGGTCACCTGCTCCTGCGTGGTCTCCTCTCCACAGGCTGCAGGTCCGGCCCGGAATCTGCTCCGGCAGGGGTCTTCCACAGGCCGCAGTCTCCGTCGGTGCAGGGCCACCTGCTCCACCATGGTCTCCTCCACGGGCTGCAGCGTGGAACCCTGCTCCATTGTGGTACTCCATGGGCTGCAGGGGGACATCCTGCTTCACCATGGTCCTCACCACAGGCCACAGGGGACTTCTGCTCCGGCGCCTGGAGCACCTCTCCCCCTCCTTCTTCACTGACCTTGGCGCCTGCAAGGCTGTTCCTCACTCCTCTCACTCTCCCAGCTGCTGTGTGGCACAGTGTGTTTTTTTTCCCTGTCTTAAATCTGCTCTCACAGAGGCGCAAACACCATCACTTATTGGCTCAGTGCTGGTCAGCAGTGGGGCCCTTACCAAACATGGGGCAGCTTCTAGATCCTTCTCACAGAAGCCACCCCTATGGCCCCCTGCTACCAAAACCTTGTCACATAAACCCACTACAAAAAGTAATTCTGATTGCTGTGTTCTTTATCTGTCATGACTAGACAGATGAAAGTCTATTATAGCAATTTTGCCTTTAAGGTCATTTTCTTTTTTCTTTTATTTCTTTATTTATTTTAACAGGCTCTATACTAATTTTCCTCACAGAATGACTAACAGAAATATGACCCTTGTGCATCTTTTGTAGTTAATTCATTAGGTCAACTCTAACCACTAAGCCCCTTGTCAGGTTATTTCTATTAGTGATAAGGAGCAATTGACCTTAAAAGACTGAAGCCAGGTAGATGAGCCTATTCCACAAGGTCTCTTGGCTCCATCCTTGTTAAGTGAAATTTGCCAGGTGTGGATCATTTGACCTTCTTTGCTATATAGGAAGCATGAGGAGTTAAGTGGAACTGCCTTCCTAGGTGGAGTTTGAGGCTCAGGTTATCTAGGGTGCTTTTCTATCATGGTGAAATGGACTCAGTGTTCATCAGTAGGCTGCTTTTTCTTCATGTTTTCTACCATCTCAGCAAAATATTTTTAGTGACTGTATGAGCTAGCTATGTTGGTGGTGCCTTCTCAGTACAGTAAAACCCTGGTGGTATGACTTCACTGTGAAGTAGTTTGGAAGTGAGTCAAGTTCAGTAGCTGGCAGGTAAGTGTTCCTGGGTTCTACGGTTGTTTGAATGTTGAGGAGTTTGAGTACTTCCTTCACCTTGTCTGTTTTCAGTGAAACTACTTATGTGGATTCTAAGTTCCCTTTCTAGCCCTTAAAAATAAAATAATAATTAAAAAAAACTCAGAAGCTCAAGTGCTTACAGGTAAGCCTGACTTTGAAGAATGTTCTTAAGTATTTGTTACGATTGAACAACAGACTGTGAAAAAGGTGCCTTAATGCAAACTCAAATTATGCCTTGTGGCAAGTAGAAACAGACTTGGATGGATACTGGTGGCATTATCATTACTTTCACACAGTGGAAATTGTGAGAATGTGCTGTTCATAAAGGAAATGCTATTTTCACAATATGCAAGTCAAAAGCCTTTAGGTTACCAGAAGTTATAGCTTCAAGGAGATAACTTCAAAGAAAGAAACTATTGTTGGACAATTCCCCCTGACCCCTCCATAGACCCCTGACCCCTTCCCTGAAGAAAAAGTGTAAAAGGTGTAATTGTTAATAGTTTCTGAGGTAGGGGTGGGAAAGGTGTTTTTTCCCTATTCTTCACTCTCTTTTGGTGAAGATATCAGGTCTGCCTCTGGGTACATTCTGAAGGGCAGCTGGCACAGAGTCACTTCTGTGGTGTTTGGCAGATGTGGAGGGGGAGACTCAAGCTGCTTGCAAGCAGCTGTTTGCATAGTGCTTGAACAGTGTGCTGGAGGAGGTCTGTTGAATCTTTAAAGCTTGCAGATGTGGGGTTTTGAATTTCTTAAATAAGAAAATGTACTTCTTTCCCCTCCCCAGTAGAGGGTAAAACTTAGGAGGAACTGGTCACAGGAAACAACTCCTGGAACTGTCAGGCACTCAGTAGGCTTGGTGTCTGGTTTGATCTACTTTCCAGGTGCCAAGGCAAGGGGGCTGCTGTTTTGAAATGATAAAATTAGAAATAATTTTCTAATTATTAATAACTTGGCGGGGGGGGGGGATGCTTTGGGACCTCTTGCCCCTCTTTGAGGTCTCTCACAGTTTTATACATGAATACTGTTACATATTACATGAGCTCTAATACGTATTCATTATTTCCCCTGGAAATAATGTCTGAGGCCGGGCCAGATTAGCTTCCTATCCCAACTTTACAATCTGTTGTTTGATCGAGTGGTTCATCTTTTCTACCTGGCCACTCAACTGAATGCAATATGGGGTATGAAGTTGTGAGTCTATACCTAGATGGTGACTGATCTGTTGCACTATTTTTGAAATAAAATGCAGTCCCTTGTCAGAGGATATAGTAGCTGGCACACCAAAATGTGGTATTATTTCCTGTACTTATATTCTTACCTCCTCCCTAGCCTTGGCTGTTCTGGTAGGAAATGCCTCTGGCCAACCTGAATAAGTATCAGTTAATACCAACATATATTGGTACACCCCTTTTCTTGGGAGTTCAGAAAAATCTATCTGCCATTGTTGTCCAGGCCCATTACCCTTTCCATTTTGGCCTATCTCTAATTTTGGAGTATTTTGGGGATTAGTCTGGAGGCAAAGGTCACACTACTGAGTCACTTGTCTCACAGTGGTATATAGATTCCTTGCTACAACTTCTCTGATCAAGTGTTTTAAGGCTTCTGTCCCCTAATGCCTCTTTCTATGTTCCTCTCTTATCAAGGGCCATATCATACAAGAGGAAATAATTATTTTCCCTTGGGGGGTAAGAGCCCAACCTTCCTTATTATAGGAACCTTCTAGATCAATAATTAACTTCTGATCTTCCTTTGTATATTTAGGCTTACCTTCTAGGGAGACTTGCCCATCAGGGTCCCTTCTGTTTTTTACCTCCTTTTTGGCTGCCTGTTTTGCCTCTCTGTCCACCAGCTTACTTCCTTTTTCCAAATCTGAGTTTACTTTCTGGTGTGCTCTCATGTGCATGCCACTTTCTCAGGGAGCTGAACTGCTTCCAACAACTTCAAGATTTCCTTTGCATGCTTGATGTTTTTGCCCTGTGAATTCAATAATCCCCTCTCTTTCCAGATTGCTCCATGCGCATGTACAGTCCCAAAGGTATATTTCGAGTCCATATAGATGTTTATGATTTTGCCTTGGGCCAATTCCAAGGCATGGGTCAGAGCAATTATTTCTGCCTTCTGTGTGGAGGTGTTCATAGGTGAAGACCCTGACTCTATTAACTCTTTGCAAGTGGTAACTGTATACCCAGCATATCATTCTCCTCTGATGTAGCTGCTCCCCTCAGTGAACCAGTTTTCCATAGGACTGTCTTTCAGGTCCAGATGGTACAAATATGTCATTTCGGTGGTTTCCAGACAGTCATGATGCACTGGTTCCCCTGTGTACCCACTGAGAAAGGAAGTTGGATTGTCAATGTTAGTGACTACAATTTCTACATCATCCTGTTCCACCATTGTAGTCTGATACTTCAGAAATATTTGTGAGGAGAGCCAGTGTCCACCTTTTGCTTCTAGTACTGCAGATACCATATGGGACACTAACAGTCATTTTCTGGCCTAAGGTGAATTTTCAGGCCTCCTGGATGTTTAGTACTACAGCCATGACAAGCATCCAGGCCATCCCTTTGCAATTGTGTCCAATTGTTTGGAAAAATAGGTAGCGGCTCTACAGTATGGGCCCAGGTCTTGTGCTAATATTCCCAGGGCAATCCTCTGCTTCTCATGAGGGGAAAAAAAAAAAGGAAAAATGGCTTACTCACATCTGGGAGTCCCAAGGCCAGAGCCGATATCAGGGCCTTTTTCAGTAGCTTGAAAGCTTGTATTGCTTACTTGTTCCATTGGAGGCATTTCTGCTCAGTAGTTGAGTGCATACAAGGGTTTAACAAGGAGTCCATAATTATACATCCATAGATGGCACCACCCGGTCATAACCAGAAAGGTCCATAGTTCCTTCAATGTTTGTGACGTTTGGGTTTGGCATATTGCCTCTTTTTGAGTCTGTCCCAAGGTCCTTTCCTCAGCACTAATTTCATATCCTACATAGGCTACTTGTTGTTGAACTACTTAGGCCTTTTTCTTAGATAGCCTGTACCCTTGGAGTCTGAGAAAACTTAGCAGCTTCACTGTCCGGGTTAGGCAGGTGTCCCTTGTTCTAATAGCAATCAGGATATCATCAACATATTACAGTAATTTCCCTTCTCCTGTTGGGGCCTCCCAGGATTCAAGATATTTTGCTAATTGATTCCCAAATATTGTGGGGCTATTCTTGAATCCTTGGGGTAACACTGTCCAAGTGAGTTGGTTCTATGCCCACTCTTGAGGTTTTCCCATTCGAATGCAAATATTTGCTGTCTGGCTTCATGGAGGGGGAGGCAAAAGAAGGCATCCTTTAAGTCTAAAACTGCAAACCAGGCTACTTCTGGTGTTAATACAGCTAATAGAGTATATGGGTTCGCTGCCACTGGGTAGAGATCCTCAATTATCTTATTTACTGCCTGTAGATCCTGGACCACCCTTCATGACCAATCTGACTTGCAGACAGGTATTATAGGGGTATTAAAATTGGATTTGGATTCCCTCAACAATCCTAATTTCAGATTTTTTTTCTATTATTGGTTGGATTCCTTCCCTATCTTTCTGCTTTAAAGGGTACTGCTTGATCCTTACTGGCTGCCTTCCCTCCTTGAGTCTAATCTCAACAGGTGTAGCATTTTTAGCTCTCCCAAGTACATTGGTGGCCCATACCCCTGGGTATACCTGATTTACAACTTCTTCATTAATGTCTCCTTCCATTGGAAGGTTGATTAGGGCTAAACTCATTGTCTGAATATATTGTTGACCATCTACCTCCAGAGTAATCTCCCCTTTCTTAAACTTTATTACCTCTCTGTGGTGCAATTGTCCGAAGTAACTAGGAAAATAAAATTAACATTCACATATTAAAGAAAATGCACAGCCTTGAAGAGGCTTTCAGGGTAGGGCATAGCTGCATTACCTGAGCATTCCCTAGGCTTCCAGCCTTAGATGCTATTGTGCTGGGGGAACCTGGTGTGCTGGCTCTAAGGAACAGTACAGAGCAGAGTGGAGTGGAGACACCACGTCTAGGCTCTGTGACCAGGTGGGGACTCAATTGTTCTTGTGCACACCAAGACCAATAAGCAGCACTTTTTGCTACCCTGAGCCAACGACCTATCATGTTTTGACAAATGCTGTACTCTAGTGTACTTTTGCTCATAATATAATACCAAAACACACCTCCATCCCAAAAGCTACCCGCCTCCAAGGTGCGACGACCCTCACTGAGCATGCGCTCTGAATTTCTCTGAGACTATTACTTTAAACAGAGATGGGAAAACTTTTTTCACCAATCATAACTAAGATATGCTTGACTAGAGTCACTCAAGCTCCACTTAAAAGATAGAAAATAATATAAATTGGCATGAGAGAGAGGGGATGTCAGGGGAGATACCATCCCGAAGACCTCTTGACTCCTGGGATCAGTTGAGCATCTGGGCATCCCATCCTGGGATGGGCATCCCATCCGCCCCGGCCCCCCCCCCCCCCCCACTGGGATACCTTTTGGGTGAGATTTGAACACTTGGTTATACTGTGCGTCTCTGTGGAAACTTTGAAATCTATATAGAGTCTTTGTGCCTTTTAATGTGTTAATTTCCAGGCTGTGCACCTGTGTATTTCATAGGGTTAAGACTAAAAAAGTCAAAAGAAATTTGATTTATAACAGGCTGGCAACTGAAACCTGTGTAGTTTCTGTGAAGCACCTGATAGATTGTGAGTTTGGAATACCCAGTCAATGGGGAAATGGGAGGGTCTTGGTCATCGACAGGGGGGAAAAAAAAATATATATATATATACCTACTGTGTTGTGGAACTAGTAGATGCACTCCTGCTTGTGGGATGCCCGCCATTGCAATAGAAAATAAAAATGCTACTTCGTGGAGATCCTTCCCTGAGCCGATGTGAAGGGAAAGAACAACACGACTCCAGGCTGGTGTGTAGCTGAAGCAACTTTATTGTCTAACCCATCTACTTATATAGGCTTAGTGTAACTACATGCTTTTATCACGCATCTTGGCAAAGTTTGCTCGTTAGCCATTATTGTTCACAGGGTGATCGCGCAGCAGCCCTATCTCCGGTTGAGCAACAGGCCTAACTGCACCTGTTGTTTTTTTAACCTTCCAGTCTCCCAGTTATACCTCCTTTATCTTCAGGCTACGTGACTTTCGCCTCATTCTGCACTTTCCTTTTCTTACTTCACTTCTGTGTCTAATACACTCCACATACTTTGACTGCTTTCCCACAATTCCCCCTCCTTTTTATTTCTAACAGCCAAGCTGATTGCATTGAGTGCAAAAGCATTCTTTGTAAGCATTGAAACAAGCATGGTACAACTAGCAACAGGGTGAAAGTCACATGCAGAATTATGATTGTAGATTCTAGTAGGCATGCTATTTTACATCAGTCAACAAGCCACTAAGCACTAGGGATGGTGCTTTGCTGCGATGCTGCTTCTCACTCGCACAGCACAATCACACGAAGAGGCCTCTTTCACTTTTCATTCATACCACAAGAAAACATCACTTAAAATAATTTGTCAGCGGCTTCAGGAGGTCCTTGTCTACTCCCATGGTGAGCGGCTGAGAGTGGAGACCCCTCCAAGGAAAATGCTCGGGGTGCACCTGGGGTGTCCGTTCCACAGTCAATCCCACTGCCGAGCAGAGCTGCTCCTGGCACAAGGAACGATGCTATTATAGTTTTGTATAATTACACCAAAGAGATGCATTGCAATAAGAAGCGAGTGTGACATTGACAATTTGTTTCATGGTTTGGTTTTTGCCCATGTAATTGAACCTTACACATGATGTGGCTGATACACTTCCCAGGATATCTAATTCCTGTGGCTCGAGGGGCGCTCGTGGCAAGTAGACAGTCCAGTCTTTGTTATCTGCCAGGATCCCCACTGGACCTTTAGCACTAGCCAAGGACAGGCACATCACTTCTTGTCCTGTCATGTTGGTGAGGGTGACCCCAATGTTGTGGCATGGTTGGATGGAGACCCAGGGCTGGCAATAACTGATGACAGTGGCGATTGTGAGGAGGAGGCCAACCACGGCCTTAGCCCCTTGCTGGTACCCATCTTGGTCCGTGACCTGTGGAGACACAAGCATACCCTTGACCCCAAGTTATTAGAGGCTGGGGTCCCTCCCAAAGACCTGTATTTCAATTTTTTTCCATCACTAAGGCCTGCTCTGATTGTGGCACCCGTGACAGCGTGGAATTAATATTTTTGTAATGTTTTACTATGTGCAGTACCTCCTTGTGAGGAAAGGGTAATGCTAGGTGATTCATTACTCAAAGTGCCTTTCCCAACCTGTTTTGTGGTGTTTCCTGGGTGTCTCCCCCTTTTTGTTTATTTAGCAGCACTTTCAAGGTGCGATGTGTGAACTCAACAATGGCTTGACCCGTGGGGGAATGAGGAATTCCTGTGATGTGTCGGTTACCCCAAGTTTGAAAAAAGGTTTGAAGGGAGCGGATAGTGAATAGGCGGGGCCATTGTCAATTTTTATTTCCTTTGGGATGCCTAGCACTGCAAAAGCAACGTGGAAGTGAGCCTGGATGTGGCGACTAGTTTTACCCACTGCAGCTGTCGCCCAGATAGCAAGAGAGAAAGTATCTACCGATATGTGGAGATATTTTAAGCAACCAGATTCTGGAATATGTGTCACATTGGTCTGCCATAACTGTAAGGACTGTAGACCTCTATGGCTTACCATTAAAGATGGGGTTGAAACATGTTGTTGACAGTCAGGACATGTTTGGGCGATCAATTTGGCATCAGTGATAGAGATAGCAAATTGTTTTGCCAAGACATTGGCGGATTGATTGGTAAAAAAAAGGCATGGGATAACTGTGCTTACTCCAGCACCTTAGGCACCAGGGCAGTCTGGGTCATATTAGTTAGCTGGTTGGCATGTGCGTTACCCTCTGCAAAAATACCAGGTAACATGGTGTGGCTCTGCATGTGAATAATACAATACAGGTGCACTCACTGCTCTACCAAAAATAACAGCTCCTTAAATTTTAGAAACAAGGTGTTTTTTGTTTTTTTTTGGCATGTAACTCAAATGTGCCCTTTTCAATGCTTTGAGCAACACCTACAGCATATTGCGAGTCTGATCCACTATGTAAAGGTACTATTTTTTTTCCTCTTTTCTTTTTCTTTTTTTCCCAGTTTTTTCCTCCTTTCTTTTTTTTTCCTTTTTTTTTTCTGGCTGCAATGTCCTCAATCACTGCATTGATTCATCACAAATCATGCAGTAATCTCCATTTCCCACTCTTCTTGATGACAAACACTGGTGAATTCCATGGGCTGTTTGTCAGAACAACATGTAAACCCACTACATGCCACCCCTTGCCTCTCTGGAAGGCATATTTAAGAATAATCACAATATACTCTTACTTTACAATCATCAGAATCTTCACAAGCTTCACTTACATCAAAAGGAAAAAGAATTCCCCACTCCAAAATAAACATAACATCATCACTACACCGAGGTGGACAATTTACACACACACCACCCCTTGTCCCTTCACCACACTAATATGAAACATATTCCTTACTATTACAACTTTCTTGAATTCTTCACAACTTTTACATTCACAAAAACATTCAATCTATGTTTTGCCTGTTGCTTCTCTCAGCTGTCATCCTTATCTCAACTTCCCTGAGCCCCATGTTGGGCAAGTAAAAACCTAAAGAAGTTATCACAGATTTGGGGTAGGAGGTTTAAAGAAACTAATCTTCCAGCAGTATTGGACAATAAATGGCACAGAAACTATAGTAATGCTGATTCGTACTGGAGCAAACAATTTGTGAATAGCATATGCCAACAGAAATGTGCCTGTACCAGCAGCCCTTTTAGATTGCAGCGGTGAATCACGGAAACCAAGTTTGAAGAGAACTGCAGTCATACGCACACCACTTGACACAGCCAGGTAGAAGATTCCTAGAGATACTACTGAAAATCCAATGTGGAATGAAACCCCTACAGCACCACATTCTTTGAGAACTTTTTCAGCTGCTGGGATTTATTGTGTTTCTTGTGTTCACAGCTGAGATCTGTGGCTGCCTTTTCAGGGGATCCACCCACATCCTTGGCCGAGCTGCCGGCTGCGGCCCGCAGCGCCAGCAGAGGGGCCGGCGGGCTGAGGGGGGGGGCCGGCCCGGGGGTGGAGGGTGGGGTGGTGGGGGGGCAGCGGCGGCGGGCGGCGGTGAGCGGGGGCCCGCGGGGCGGCGGGCCCGGGCGCAGCAGCAAGCGGAACATGGCAGCGCCCGGTGCGGGCGGGCGGGCGCTCAAACCGGAGAAACGCAGCAGCCGGTACTGGGGCGGGCAAGCGGGCGCCCGGAGCTGACAGCGGGGCGGGCGACGGCGCTGATAGCCGCAATTGCATCGAGCGCAGAGTGGCCGCTATGGGTTGGGATATCGTCTCTGCCTCTATTCCCAAGTCTGTCAGGTTTGCTTTCTCTGGCGGTATGCAGTCACCACTTTTTATTTCACCCGCCTATGTAGCCTGTGCGGCACTGTCTGTACCCTTTCGTCCACTTGCCATGATCTCAGTGTCTCAGCTGCGAAGTGCCAGGTCGTCATCACCTCAGCAGCTGTTATATCTCCCCCAGAGACAGCGTCCCATAGAGTTGTCCCAGCATTTTTCCAAGTTTGTAAATCAAACACCGCCAAAACCATCAACGGGGCACCATTCTTTTGTAAAAACTTTAACAGTAGTCTCAACTTATATGAATCGTATTTCGTCCCTCTTTTCTCTAAAAGCTTGCTTAACAATTTGACTATTGCCTCCTCCTCGGCCGATAGATTTGCCCCCATTGTTCTTCCCACTGCTCACCTGGGGCGTGGATCCGGATGGGAAAGCTGCAGTCCAGCTGTCAGCTTGATTCATTCAGCGGGGTTCCCTTCGGATGCTATGCCTGCGTTGTCTGTCCGTATTTATCTGTATCACATCGGGGTCACCATTTGAAGGGAAAGAACAACACGACTCCAGGCTGGTGTGTAGCTGAAGCAACTTTATTGTCTAACCCATCTACTTATATAGGCTTAGCATAACTACATGCTTTTATCACGCAACTTGGCAAAGTTTGCTCGTTAGCCGTTATTATTGTTCACAGGGTGATCGCGCAGCAGCCCTATCTCCGGATGAGCAACAGGCCTAACTGCACCTGTTGTTTTTTAACCGTCCAGTCTCCCAGTTATACCTCCTTTATCTTCAGGCTACATGACTTTCGCCTCATTCTGCACTTTCCTTTTCTTACTTCACTTCTGTGTCTAACACACTCCACATACTTTGACTGCTTTCCCACACCGATGTTATTGCCTACAGGGTGTTTCTCACAAGGTGTTAATGTTTTAAGGTTTCAGGGCTAGGGCACTAGGGTTGGGTTTCATGGTTAGGGTTTTCAGGGTTTAGAGTTAGGATGTTAAGTTGTTTTTTTTTGTTTTTTTTTTTTTTTTTACAGTTAGGGTTTTAATTGTTAGGGTTTTAAGGGTTTGGGGGTTAGCGCGTTAGGGTTCTAGTTTTGGGGGTGGTTAGTGTTAATAGGGTTTTTAGGGTTAGGATCTTCAGGTTTTAGGGTTAGCGTCTTGGGCTTTTTTGGTCACCTATTTAGGGTTAGGGTTTTAAGGTTTTTTTTTTTTTTTAGGTTAGGATCATAAGGGTTTTAGGGTCTTAATGTTAGGGTTAAGAAACCATTCTTGGTAATGGGATGGGAGATTCATAGCCAAATATTATCGTGTATATAATAAAGCATAAATAAATGATAGAAGGATGGAGCAGAGATAAGACTGGCCTTGAGAGAGAGAACAGGAACAACTTGAGCCTTCTTAGTAAGGTAAGATGGATAAGGTGGGTTAGGACTGAAGTCAAGAACTAACTAAAGTCAAGAACTGAAAATGAGGATGTGCCAAGGAGAAGAGGTGAAAAGTTTAACCCTAAGGATGACTCCTTACTTCATCTGGACGACCCCCGGGATGACCACCAGAGAGCACCAAGCATGTGTGAATGGGAGGAGAGATAATTAGCATATGAAGTGAGGCTGATGTCGTAAATATTAATGAATATGTAACTTTTAGGGTATTAATAGTGATTGGGATGTAATGGGACTTGAAGCCAGATTTCAGCACCTGCCCCTGGTTTCCAGCGCTGAATAAAGCACCTTCATATAATCACGTTGTGGTTATGTGTCTGCTATGCCAACATTAAGGGTTAGGGTTCTAGGGTGTTATGGTTCCACTTTTTTTGGTCAGTGTTTTTAGGGACTTAGGGGTTTTAGACTTAGGGTTTTAGGGTATTAAATCTTTTTTGGTTAGGGTTTTTTAGAGTTGGGATGGGCAGCCATCTTTGGCTGGGTGGGGGCTGGGGGGGAGGGGCTTTTGGGCTGGGTGTGGGGGCTGGGGGGGGGAAGGGGCTTTTGGGCCATGGGATTAGAAATTAGAGCGACTGATTAGGAATAAATGTGTAGGCAACACTCATTGCTTAATATGTGCTTGGAAAATAGTATGTTACATTTGCAATGTACTGTGATTGTGCTGCACTGGGAAAATACAAAATGTATGTGCAAATACAGCATGAGAGAATGCACAGATGAGGAGTAAGGAAGAGGACTAAAAGCTGCCAGCACAGATTTATGATAAGGAGTAAGGAGGAGGACTAAAAGAAGGTCACACTTGCAAGGTGCCTAGATGACAGGGGGCCCTCGGACCCTGGGAATCGAAACAAACTAACTTTATGGATTGGACTTGGCCAGGGAAGTTTTAGGTTGGATGTTAGGAAGAACTTCTTTACCGAAAGGGTTGTTAGACATTGGAATGGGCTGCCCAGGGAAGTGGTGGAGTCACCATCCCTGGAGGTCTTTAAAAGACGTTTAGATGTAGAGCTTAGGGATATGGTTTAGTGGGGACTGTTAGTGTTAGGTCAGAGGTTGGACTTGATGACCTTGAGGTCTCTTCCAACCTAGAAAATTCTGTGATTCTGAGACCGAGGGCTTAGAGAGCATGCGCAAGAAGATAAGGAGAAAAGTTCAACTCTGAAGAAATCTTACTTCATCCTGATGACCACCTGGATGACCATCAGAATACTGCGCAAGCACAAAGTACTGATAAGCTAATTCACATATGAAGTGAGAGTAGGCAGGTTAGGCAATGAATATGTATAGGTGTTAATTGAATATTCATTGTTCTGCTGTATAAACATGAGATAGTTTGTCACTTTGGGTATGCATGTTAGGCGGAGAGATCCCGCATGCATCCAGCGCTGTCAATAAAGAATACTTCGTCACTAAGAAGAAATTTTGACTTTGATCTTTAAATCAATCTGGCGACCCGGATGGGACAACCTCTCTGCCCGCCTGTAGGACCTGCTGGGGACTCCCTAGGGTACCCCTGGGATTTCCTGGAGGGACTCCTTGACTCAACAGATCACTGCGGAGGCAGACAAAGACCCCATCACTGTAAGTGACTGTATTATTTATTTTGGTTTGTTTGGTAGACCGGTCATTTGGAATTGCCTATAAGTTGGAAGGTAAACTTGCTCAGGGTGGTGTATACTTTTGTGGCTAGCACCTTAAGTATACCTTGGATTTGTTTTGGTGGCATTTAATTGCCATTGGGAACCTTGGCAAAAGGTTTGCCTTTAAGGTTCACTTGTTACCATGTTGCTTATTTGGTTTTCTGACCTATTGAATGTGGAATTTGACTCTGATTGTTATTGCAATTTTAGCTATATTTTTAGTAATAATAATAGTTTCTTAATGTTGCTGTAAAAAGATACTGGTGTGCTGCATTTTGTACGTGTTAAAGGGTATTCTGAAAGTCTGAATTGGGAAAAATGGGAGGAAAACAAAGTGGTGGAATTCTAAAGAAAAGTCCTTTTAGGATGTAAGTCATTGGAAGGATATTGGAGGGTCCGCTGGAGGAACCGTGAATAAGAAAACATTGATAAAATATTGTAACCCCTGTGCATCCAGCACTGTCAATAAAGAATACTTCGTCACTAAGAAGAAATTTTGACTTTGATCTTTAAATTACTTTTTGGCAGGGTGGGGGCAGGGGGGAAGGGGCTTTTCGGCAGGGTGGCGGCCAGGGGTTTCTGTGGATAGTGCTGTGCAACAATGCAGGGAGGGGGGTGTGACTCACAAGAAAACTGACTCCATAATCAGGAAGATTGTAAAGGAGGTATATTTATTCAGCACTAGGCAGCATGGGGGGTAGTCCCACCAAAGTCATGTGCAACAATTGCTTGCTTGCATTCTTTTATCTCCTAAAATCTTGGTCACAGTGTGAGCCATAAGGTTGGTTTGATCCAGTTCTCAGAGTCTAAGGGGCTCCCATTATCTCGAGGCCTTGCAAGTTTGATGTTCTTATCTTGTCCTTTTGTGAAGAGTCCTCCTTATCTCTGAGCCCTTAGTCACAGTTCAAACTGTAAGGTTGGTTTGATCTGGTTCTTGGGGTCCCAGGGTCTCCCATTATCTGGAGGCCTAAGCGTAGCAGAGGTCCAGTACATCGCAAATGTAGCACATATTAAGCAATGAGTGTTGCCTACATATTCATTCTTAATCAATTGCTCTCTAATTCCTAACCTCATGTTTCAGGGTTAGGGGTGCGCAACAAGGGTGTGTGTGTTTCTCGGGCTACGGCTGTGCAATGAGGGGAGTGGTATCTCTGGGGGTAGGGCTGCACCACAAGGGGTGAGGTTTTCATAGCAAGGGCTGTAAGGATTCTGTAAGAGAAAAACTTCTTGAACTCTAAGAAGGAGTTAAAAGAAAGGGGAGGCTGCAAGGGTGTATAGGGGTTAAAAGAAAGGGGAGGCAGCAGGGGTGTGTAGGGGTTAAAGGAAAGCAGGGGCTGCAAGGGTTTGTAGGATTAGGGCTGTAAGGGTTGTCTAAGTAAGAGAAAGAAACTCTTCAGCTCTCTAGAAAACTCAGTAAATTATTTAGCTGCAGAAAGAGGAAAATACATATACTCCCAGTGAGTCAACAGCTTTTACTGTGAGCCATGATTCGTCTACTGACAGAAAACTACTTCTCACAGTAGACCTTTTAGGGAACACATGTCTAAAAGGTGTGGGGGAAAATGGGGGCCATGTAGGCCACAACAGAATTAGACTTAATCATCTAACCTTTCTACCTGCACAAGCCAGGACAGGCATCACAATCTCACACCTGCACTTGGTTTAGAATTTCAGCTAGAATTTGGCATAAGGCACTCGTGCCTCTTACAAGCACCCAGGATTGACAATATATTTCTGCTGTGGTGAACAGTGCTGCTGCTGTGTGAGCAAACTTAAACCGCTTACTGTCTGGAGAAAATTCAAAGGTTTTACTGCTTTTGAGACCCCACCTGGAGCACTGTGTTCAGCTCTGGAGCCGCCAGCACAAGATAGACACGGGCCTATTAGAACATAGTCCAGAGAAGGGCTAAAAAGATGACCAAGGGGCTAGAGCCCCTCTCCTACAAGGACAGGATTAGGGAGCTGAGGTAGTTCAGACTGGGGAAGAGAAAGCTGCAGGGAGACCTTATAGCAGCCTCATAGCAACCTAACCAGGGGCCTACAGGAAAGGTGGGGAGGAACTTCCCGGGGGGGAATGATAGGACAATGGGGAATACCTTTAAATCAAAAGAGAGCAAGTTTAGATTACACATCAAGAAGAAGTTATTTACTCAAAGGGCACTGAGGCACTGGAACAGGTTTCCTAGAAGCTGTGGATGCCCCATCCCTCAAAGTGTTTAAGGCCAGGCTGGATGAGGCTTTGAGGATCCTGGTCTGGTGGGAGGTGTTCCTGCATCTGGCAGGGGGGCTGGAATTGCATCATCTTTGAGGTCCTTTCCAAACCATTCTGTGAATCAGCAACAGCAGTAGCTCAGCGTAAGGCAGCTAAGAAGTTCACCAGTAGTTTTGAACTCCACATTGCTGCTGCTACGGTGCTGTCCAGAGTCAGGTTTGATAAAACCTCAGCACAGAATGTAAGTATATCCTTCAGAATGTAACTTTAGTACAAGTCCGAGACTTTTTCTGGATTAAAAGCAGTACAGAGGCAGAAAAGAACATTGTTAGTTACAAGTGTTCTAGTCCAAATAGCCATCTATGGTCCTCAGTGACATCTCCTGATGGTGCGCACACAAAGATGCGTACTTAGAAAAGTCATCTACATTCAGATTTCACTATCTCTGGGTATTAATACTGTGCATTTTCATTTTCTTGACCACCTTAATAACATACGATGTGCTTAGCAGATGATGCCAGGAGAAAAAGAAAAATCACTCAACTTGTCAGAAAATCTGAATCCCCCCACCGCACCCCAGTTGTACCAGTATACTCCTCTGCTTGTCACCAGTAATACGATCTTCCTGCATTAACCCTAACCCCCAAAAGGAAAACATTTGCATGAACTTCTTCAGTATAAAAAGTGATTAGAGATGGAATAACTTATTCTATTTTATGAATTTTACTTCCCGTGGGAAACAGATTAAAGTGATGGATAGGATGTCACCTTAAATTTATTAATGATTTAGCACCATCAACTGTGATTACTTGTACAGAGATGAGAGCACTTGAATGCACACTAAGAACCCTGCTCACTGCTTTCGCTTTCCTCTATAAAATACACACATCCTTACTTTAGACTGTAATTCATTCAATATCAACCTTGGTATGTCAAAAACTCATTCACCTGAGCAACTCAGTTTTAGAGCACTTGCATGTTTAAACGGTGGCAGCATTGTATGGCTCAAAAGCTTTTCACTTGTGTATGGATGTTTCAAGTTCTGTTGAACTTGTATTCTACATAATTGGCTTGCAGAGTATTACCAGAAAAGAAAGTAAACTTTGTCAGACATGCAAATGTATGTGAAGGACAGGATAGAGCATTTTGACTAATCATGGTGAAGAAAAGTTAAACATTTTCAAAAGCAGCTAGAAACAACTGACATTATTTTTTTTAATTCAAAACTCACACCAAGTTCAGTCATTTGGGAAAATCATCTTAATGTATCTGCCATACCAACACCATTTAGCATGCTCCTTTCCCTTTCTTCCTCTGATTGAAATATACATCAATTAATTACATACAATTAAATGTATTCTTTTTGATGTTCTTCCTTAGTTCCTTTTTGATTTCACTACAATTACTGCAAGCTTTCTTTTACTAATCAACTTGCACTTTTTAAACTATTCTGCACACATTTCATGCATCAAGAGGAGCAATACGCAATTTTGTTGCTCTTGCAGAATGGTCACCTTGGTTGTCACTCTTCACATTGGAAGCATATCAATTGAAAAGCTACTTAGATACTAATTTTTCAACTGTTTTGTTTATTCTACACAGACAAGACACCTTTCAAGAAGTAGAATATTTGGACAAGAACCTTTCAAGAAGTAGAATATTTGTAGTCTTCCCTGACAGAAGGTTATTGCACACTGGAAATTTGTCCTGCCTGACAAGGGCCCATGCAGGAGAAGTCCATGCAGGAGAAAGAATGAAATAGTCAAGCTGCAGCGCAAAATGGGTTTTCTTCCTTTTACTGCAGGTTAGCATTACATGAAACACTAACTACAATGGAGCTTTACAAGCTACAGTATTGTAAAACAGCTCATTCACTTGAGACAGGAGCATAAAAAACACACATGCCCTATCTCTGCTACATTGAATTAAGTCTTGCAGTAAAGACTACCTTTTGCTATGTTCTTAAGCCTGAATACATCCTAAGGTCTAGTATTACCACAATGCAAACAACAATAAATGCTCATAAGTCAACAAAAAGACACAAAGGGCAGGATCTCCCTCCATTATCAAATCATAATTGTGGGCATCCTCCTAGTCCCCTGCATTCTAGGAACAGAAATCCTTTCCAGCCACCATTAAGTGACGCATTACTGACATCTCTATTGCCAAGACACTTAAAGTATGCTTAAAGTATACAGCCTCAACTATGGTAGCTGTAAGTCCAATCCCTATTTTTCAGATGTTAACTGTCCAGATTCCATTAGAACAAGATAGTAGCTGCTGCACCACCGGAAATGCATGGATATTAATGTAACTGCTAACAAACCTTTTCTTTCTGGCTTCTTTCAAAACTATCACAATTGTTTCCACTCCTTTCAGCAAGTAGATTGCCACAAAAAAAAAAAAAAAAAAAAAAAAAAAAAAAAACAAAAAAAAAACTATAGATCTGGAAGACATCCACTCCAGCAAACCACCCAAAGACAGCAATATACCAGTCCAATGGACCAGTCCCCTCTAAACAAAACAACACACTTAAAAATTGCGAATAAACAAAGTAAGTCTGATGGAGCTTGCCTCTATATATAGCAGGCTGATGAGACCACCCAAAATGCTGCATCCAATAGTTGTGTCATGGTGATGGAAGCTTACCTGCTTGACTGACTGCTGAAACAAAAGGAAAGGCTGGTAACAGAGGCTGTAATTAGAAGAAAATATTAGAATCAGCTAGAAGCTCTGATAGGTGGTAGCTCCCCACCTGAGCTTATGCTCCTGAAGTACTTGTTATGTTCTAAATCTTTTTTTTTTTTTTTTTTCACTGTTGTGAGAAGTTATTTTCAGATCAAAAACAGCTACTGGTGTGAAGGGAATGAAGACACAGACTCCAAGATAGTCGAGAAATGGAGACCCTTTATTGTAACAATGCCAGATCTTATATAGCTTATGAGCCAGCTACACATGCTGCATGAGGCTAACATGCATGGTTACGGACTTCTGATTGGTGCATTTGTTTTGATCATGCGTAGGTCATGCAACTCCCTATAGGCTTGTCCGAGCCTAGAAACTTCTTACTTTAGCCTGTTTACCACACTATGCCCTTCTTCTTAACCCTTAATGCACTACCATATCAATCAATTCTAGTTTATCACCGAACGGGTCACCAATACTGCTGCTGCGCTGTAGAAAATCAGATGTGGTTATCTACAGGTGGGTGTGTTTTTGATTGTATTGGAATTTTGAACACACAATAAAACTAAAAAAAATATCTTTACATATGATTTGGAAAGAAAGCATTGAGCCTGTCTCCCTTGCTTCAGAAGTATATATTAGACCATGCATCCACCATTAATAACTAACTGTAAAGAAGCATATGCTGAAGACTGAATCTCTGCCACTAAGGGCTGGATTCATTATGGACTTGTGATGATTCATAGTTGCCCTCTGGAGAATGATAAACACTGGGAAATCCATATGCTAGAGTTCACTGTCTCCCATGTGGGGTGAAATGATCACACTGGGAAAAGGGAATTGCAGTGAAGGAATGTGCCATGGAATTGCAATGTAATGTCATAGGACTTGTGTCAAGGGAGTATTCCAGCCTCTGTAACTTACAGCATCCCTGAAATTGTGCTAAATTACCATCTGGATTTACTGTCTGGTTGACTTTTCTTGGGAAGGATTATTAAACTTTATTATTTGGGCTGTAGGAATACTTGGTTGAGGGGAAGGAATTCACAGGTGGCTTTGCGCTGTTTCACACGTCCCTGAATTAGAGATAATGAGGATAGGTGGTGGAAACAAAAAATTGAGCAAGGTGAAGATAAATTAACTTGGCTACAGTGTTAATGATGAGCTTTGGGCAGTGGCCAATTGCTGGCTGGCTTGAGGCATGTGTCTGAGGCTCTCTAACCAATTGTATGACAGATTTGGGTGCGTGGACAGTGCATGGGGCTAAGGGGAAAGTATATGTAGTGGTGAAAAATGGCAATAAAGGTCTTCTGTTCAGGAGCCATCAGGAGTCCATGTCTTTCATCCCTTCACTGAACTATCATGGTCACGGATTCATCTAAATAACATAGCATGCCCTCGCTTTAGTTGTGTTCAATGAGAACTGTCGCAGCTAGGAACAATGCAACAAAGGGCAGTTTATTACAGCAACAGGGATACAGGTTCTTTGGATTGCTGGCGATAAATTCACTGTCCACAAAAGCACGCGAGCATGCATGAAATACACAGGTACTCATCGTGGCTATTAACACGTTAAAAGGCACAAAGACTAGATATTTCTAAGTTTCCATGGAGACACCTGGTACAACCAAGTGTTCAAATATTACCCCACAGTGTCCCAGTGCAGGGGGGATGGGGGCGGGGGGGGGGGGGGGGGGGCGACGGGGCTCAGCCCATCAACTGATCCTGGAAGTCAGAAAGGTATCCTTCGTGATGGTACCTTCCCTAACATCCCCTTTCTCTTAAGCCCATTTACATTATTTTCTATCTCTTAGGTGGAGCTTGAGTGACTCTAGTCAGGCATACCTTGGTTATGATTGGTGAAAGAAAAGTTTTCTCACTTTCATTTAAAGGTTAAGGCTCTGAGAAATTCAGAGCATGTGCTCAGTGAGGGACGGTCACACCTTGTAGGTGGGGAGCTTTTGTGACAGAGGTGTGTTTTGGTATTCTAATGATACTAGAATGAGCACAAGTTCCCTAGAGTACAGCGTTTTGTCAAAAACATGACAGTCCGTTGGCTCAGGGTAGGAAACGTGCAGCTTACCGGTCTTGGTGTGCACAAGAACATCGGGTCCCCGTCTGGTTGCAGAGCCCAGCCACAGGGTCTCCACTCTGCTCTATGCTCCGTCTTCTTCCTTAGGTGGTTAATGTCCGGCTTGGACCAGTTTTGTTGCTGGCTGTGCAGTGTTAAGCAGAAGTCTGCAGGGGGAGCATGCATGGGGTCCAGGGTCAAGATTCCAGAAGATGAAGAAGGCATGCTCGGAAGAGGACATGCCCACTACTGAATATGCATTAGTAGAAGGGTTAAAAAACAAGAATGGGAACTGTAAGGTGTGCGTCTTGGTGGAGCAGAGACTGGCAGTGTGAGAAACACTCTGTAGCCAATAACTTAGGCTCAGGCGAGGATCTCAGTGAAGTAGTAATTTATTCGCGATTGCAATGGCGGGCGCCCCACAAGCAGGAGAGTGCGCCTACTAGTTCCAAAACACAGTTTATATACTTTTTGATGACAGGACCCTCCCCTGTTTCCCCACTGAGTGGGTAATCCAGGTTCACAATCTATTTGATGCTTCACAGACAATGCATGGCCTTCAGTTACAGGCCTGTTAAATTTCAAATTTGACTTTTTTACTGCTTGAAGTGGTAATATTTCTTCACTGATCTGACTTGACACCATGATTTTCACCTAATTGTTCTAAGGAGTCTGTTTGTCTGCATTTTACAAGGTCGCCTGCAAAGCTTTCTTGTCACTGCAAGCGTATCTCAATACCACGTTCCTTCCCTCTAAACAATGTAACTCTGCAAAAACAACATTTATATTCCCACACCAGCACACCCAGTGGTTTGCTTGCCTCTGTTCGTTTAATAAATTGCAAACTTTAATTGGAATCCTATTTGGAACTCAATCATTTATCACAGGATGGACACAGGGATGGATGTGATGCCACTCGATGCCTTGCCTGCTAGGGGAAGGGGAGGATGTCCGGGCAAGGAGCGCCAATGCAGTCCCCCTCCTGGGCGTCCTGCACAGCAGTTTAATAAAGGTCGCTTTCTGGCTCACGCCCCCTTTGGTGGTTGCGGCCCCAGGAAGCGGCCGTCGCCGTGTGTGTGGGTGCACGTTCCGTACCGGGGTGAGCGCACAGGCGGCAGGGGCTGGGTGTGGTTGGCCCCGTGTCCGTCGGCCGCTGGATGCAGACGGCCCCTCGGAGTGCGGGGGCAGCCCTGCCGGGTGTGGGGGGTGGCTGCATATTGTGGGACTGGGGGGCAGCCCTGCGTTGTCTTTGTTCCCTGGGCCGGGAGGGGGCTGGTCTGCGCGGGCGGAGCGAAGCAGTGGGAGAGCGTGGCCGGAGCTGCTTGTGGAGGAGCAAGTGGGGGGGGGCTGGACGTTCCCGGCAGGACCTCCAGGGCAGGGGAGGGCGTCGAGGAGGCTAGGTCCCGCGGGATCGGCGGCAGGAAAAGCCCAGGCACGAACGGCGGGGACCGCGGGATGGGGGCGCCGGGCTGGCTCCAGGGAGTCCGCAGCGGCGGGCGGCTGCGAGCATCTTGCCCCGCAGCATGCTGGGAGCTGCGGTCCTCAGGCTGGCGGTCGGCCACGTTGACTTCCGGGGCATGCCGGGAAATGTAGTTGCGCCTCGCTGCTCGGCTTCCAGGACGGGAGCGGCTCGGGAACAGGTAGGAAGGGCGGCCGCGTCCTCCGCGACAGCAGAACCAGGCACTTCTTGCCGCTTCCGTGTGGTTTTCCGAGCGGGTCCCGCCGTTTCCGTTAACGACGAAACAGTTCGGGAAGCCGTGCCTGGTTCCACGCACGCGCAGAGTCAGCCGGCAGAAAGGCGGTAGTGCTGGTGGAAAGGCAGCGCGCGTGCGCAGTAGTGGCGCGTCACCGTCTGCCGTCTCATGCCGGCGGAAGCAGCCGCACAGCAGGCGGAACAGTGCAACGCATGCGCCCCTCTTCCGCCACCTGCTGGCAAGAACTTGGTACTGCGGGCGGAGCAGCTGGGGCAAGGAACGTCCCGGCGGGCGAGGGGTGGGGGGCGGCACAAGCGGAGCAGGTGCCGTTGTGTGGGCGCCGGGATGCAGGTCAGGAAGCCCGGGGCTGGCTCTGCGGTATCCGCAGTGTCAGGCCGCCGGGAGCGTCTTGTCCCGCAGCATGCGTGGAGTTGTGGTCTGCGGGCTCTGAACTTCCCATTGGCCACGTTGGGCTCATTATTGTTATTTTCCTGCCTTCTTTGTCCTGTTATGTAGTTTTTCACGTTGCTGCCGCTGAGCTTCCCAGCCGGGAGCGACACGTTGCTCAGGGCAGTTATTTCCTCCCCTAGACGGCATGGGGTGCATTTTTCTGCCGTTTTCGTTTGTGGTTTTCCGGGAAAACGGTGTGAGAAGCCGTGCCTGCCGTCCTCCCGACGAGCGCGGTAGCGCCCCCTTGCTGCCAACTCCTGGCGAGAAAGCGGTACTGCAGGCAAAACAGCGCGGCTCATGCGTTGGTTCAGCGGCTCCCTGCCTCCATCTGCTGGCGAGAAGTTGGTACTGCAGGCTGAGAACCGACAGTCTCAGTTTCTGTCAGTACCTCCAGCATTCTTATTAGTGCCCCTGCCCGCGGCAAAATGGTGGCGCCCTGCTCCAGGGCAGAAGCTGCGTCGCCTCGGCTCGGGACGGGACGCGACACCACAACGAATTTAGTGGTCGGGGCCACCCCGGGACGGCGCGCGGGGCGAGGCGGCGAGCGGTCGGGGCGCCACGCAGTCGGCGGTTCCTGGGGCAATGGCCCTTGTGCGGGGCGGGGGGCGCGCCGCGCCGGACCCGTGCTCCGCGGGGCCGCGGGGTCTCCCGGCGGCGAGCCGGGGCGACAAGGGGCAGGGGAGGGAAGAACTGCTCGGACAGGAGGGGAACGGCATGGGGGGGGGGGGGGGGGGGGGGGGGGGGGGGG
>NC_048900.1:0-8993 GCF_011077185.1 Oxyura jamaicensis | reverse complement strand
CGTCGGGGTGCGTTCCGGATTCCCCGCGGGGTCAGGTGGGCTGCTCGGTCCCGAGGCATGCTGGGAACTATAGTCCTGCGCTGCCAGGCAGCCGCCTCGGTCGGTCGCTGCGCAGCGAGGGACCCTGTTGTCTCTGTCGCTTTGGCCCGCGTAAGGCGTGTCACACTGTTGGTAATAGAAGATGAAATATAAATTTATCCAATGTATATTGCTTAATATGTGTTACATTTGCAATGTACTGTGCTTGTACTGCACTTAGAAAATACAAAATATACATGCAAATATAGCATGATAGAATGCACAGATTTATGATGAGGAGTAAGAAGGAGGACTAAAAGAATGCCAAACTTGCAAGGTATCTAGATAACGGGGACCCCTCAGACCCCGAGAACCGAGTCAAACCAACCTTATGGTTTGGACTGAGACCAAGGGCTCAGAGAGCATACGCAAGAAGATAAGGTGAAAAGTTTAACTCTGATTAAGACATCTTACTTCATCCTGACGACCACCCGAATGACCACCAGAGAATATTATGCAAGGACAAAAGGACTGATAAGATAATTAGCATATTAAGTGGGGCAGAATACGAAGTGGAAATGAATATGCATAGATGTGTTGCAAAACTTAATGTATATGTAATATTTTAGGGGATAAAAGAGAACGTGAGTGAACAAATTGGGGAAGCTAGATTTGGGCAGACATGCCCCTAACTTCTGGTGCCAAATAAAAGCACCTCCATATAATCACTTTGTGGTTATGTGTCATTGTGAACGCTAACAGCACCCCTGTGTGTTCTCCTGGGGGAGTGACAGCTCAGACTCCAGATCCTTACCGAGGAGGAAGCCAGGGGAGAGAGCAAGTGAGAAGTGCCTGAACCATTAAATTGTTCTGGCGGCACCCAGAGCAAGAGCTGCAGTGAGTGTCTTGCTGCCTGGTCCCTTTCTTAACCTATCCTCTGTCCTGTGGAACATTGAGGAATGGGATGGTGGGGGGTGGAGGGGGGACTGCTGCTCGGGGAGGGCTGGGTGTCAGTCAGCAGGTGCTGAGCAATAGCATCATGCATCACTTGCTTTACAATGTTCCCTCATCATTGTTATGATTTCCCTGCCTTCTTTGTCCTATTATAAACTGTCTTTATCCGAACCCACGAGCTTTGACTATTATTTCTTCCCAAGTCTACCACGGTGGGGAGAAAAGCACCACTCAGCCATTCGTTCTGGCTGTCTGCCAGGTTAAGCTGGAGCGAGAACACAGATGGGAAAGAGTAGAATGCATGCCTCCTCGTTTGTCTTTCAAAAGGAAACGGACTAACAAGTTAATCTAGTGAACAGTTTGGGGGTTGATTGGGCAAGTTCTCCTGACTTTGGGAACTTGTCAGGATTATCGGTCTTCACTTTCTAATGTTATTTTTTGTAATACTCACTGCAAACTGTTGCTGAATTTGAAAGTTACACGGAGGTCGCCTGTGCCATCTTTGTGTCTCTCTGGAAAGGGGGATGTGTTGCGTGGAAGTGTGACTCTTTTTGTGTAATCTCTCATCAAAGCTTTCTGGGTAAATGGATCCTTCAGCCCGTTGGATACAGACGACATGCAGGGTTGTCTGCCATCCCCACGATAGGGATAGCTGCAGAGCGGGTAGCAAGCAGAAAGGAGATTTGAGCAACAGCTAATGTCACTGTTGAGAGCACCATGGGATGGGAGCAGCCAGGGACAGGACGCGTAAGGAGAACTCAGTGAGAAGGAGCTGCTCTGGAAGGTGGAGGCAGGCAGGGACCCGAGAGGAATAAAATCAGCAGGGGAAGGTGGGATCAGGGCGGGTTGGGGGGAGGAGGGGGGAATGTTAGGAATGTTAAGAAAGGAGGAGAGGAGGAGCAGTCGACAGGAGTGACTTTTCCCTTTCCTACAGAGGGAGATGATAACGGAAAACCTGCCCTGAGGAAACGCTTGCCATTTGTGATTCAGGCTGTAAAGCCGTGCGTGCGTCTTCCTGAGAATGGCTGCACATGCGTGGTGTCACAGGCCGTGAGCTGCTTGGGCAGGGATCTCTCTGTGTGGGGTGGCGAGTCCCCGGGAAAGCCATCGTCTGGTGGAAGAAAGCCTGGGGGCACTTCTCAGAGGTAAGAAGCCTTCAGACGTATGGGGACCACTAAGCGTGCGAGACAAACGTCTGTGGCACAAAGATCAAGGATGACTTCTCAGATGTAAGCAGCTTTCCCTTTGTTTCCCTGTCCTCTCAGGAGCCCTCCTTACGCTCTTTGCGCATGCTTGAGGCCCACAACACTCATTTTCTCCTCTACTTAGCATTCCTAGTCCCTGCCATGGGGAATAATTGCCTCAGGTGACCTGAAAATTAAATTTATATTCGCGTTTTAAAGAAAAGGTACAGTACTGAAGAAGCTTCCAGGGTGGAGTGTAGCTGTGCTACATAAAAGATCCCGAGGCCTCCAACCTTAGATACTGATCACACTGGGGGAACCTGGTATGCTGACTCTAAGAGGAACAGCAGTATGGAGTATAGAGCAGAGCGGAGGTGCTGTGCTAGGCTCTGTGACGAGACGGGAACTTCATTGTTCTTGTGCATAACCAAGACCGATTTCCAGTGGAATAACAGTGCTATTAATGGGGTGCTTTCAGACCCTCAGAGCAAAGGTACACTCACCTTGGAAAGACCCTGAAATAGGGCGAAAGCAACGATAGAGATGAACAGTTTTACCTGAATTTATTTGGGCAAGTTCCAGAACAAATTTCTGAGCAATTCCAGCCTCCGCAGGAGGTGTTCGTTTTCGTCTTGCAATATGCAATGAAAGGACCAAGCATACCCGGACCTTCTTAAAAAAAAAAAAAAAAAAAAAAAAAAAAAGTTTGTTTTTAAAAAAAGGCAACACAGCCAACACAGGGGCAACGGGGCAACCTCTGCCCTAAGTTGTGTAAACGCATAAAGCGGGGTGAGTAGCGGGTTTTTTTGTTTTTGTTTTTTAGCTTGCACATTAGCGCTGCTCCGGGGGGTAGCCGTGCCTGCCGCTCTGCTTTCGCGCATGCGCAGAGCCGGCCGGCTCGCCTAAGGAGGGGGAGCCAGCGGCAAAATGGCGGCGCCCTTCTCCGGAGCGGGAGCGGGGGCCGGGCCGGGCTCGGGACGCCACGCTACGCCGAGGCGCGGGGCCGCAACGAGGTTGGTGGTCGGTGCCGCCCCGGAACGGGACGAGGCAAGACGGCGGGTAGTCGGGGCGCTACGCAGTCGGCCGCTTCTGTGAAAAAGGCCCTTCTGCGGGGCGGGGGCGGCGCCGGGCTGGACCGGGCGTGCGGCGGGGTCTGCATTGCGTGGGGCTTCGGGGGGTTGGGGGAGAAGGGACAGAGCGGCGGGAGGTGGTGGTGGTGGTGGTGGTGGGCGGGGGGGGGAATGCGGTTGTGTGCCCTTGGCCGACACTCCTCTGGGTTGGATGGACTGCTCCGTCCCGAAGCATGCTGGGAGCTGTAGTTCTGTGGTGCCGGGCGGCCACGTGGGCTCTGGGGTGCACGGCAGGTCTTTCCCCGAGCCGGGGGCGGGCCGTGCGCGCCTGGAGGCGCAGGTTGCCGCTGGCCTGCGAGCACGGTTGCTGGCGGTGAAGCGAGCGCGAGCCTTCGGGGGTGCCTCTCCGGAGCGTCGGGCCGGGTGGGGTCGAGGTTGCGGCGGATGGGCGCGGGTCCTTGCTGCCCTCGATCGTTGGACTGTGCCTCGGAGGTTTTCCTCTCCCTGTGTTCCGATAACTGTTTTTCTCCTTTTTCTGTGTTTCACCAGGGCAGAAGCAGCTCTCCCCCGCTAGGATCCCTGTGGGGTTTGTTGCTGAGCGAAGTTGGCTCACTGGGTAAACTGAGGAAAGCTGCAGCTGGCGTGCTGAAGTCGCAGATTTCCCAGGAGAAAGAGCAGCCCATCTGTCCTGATTGTCTAGGTAAGTCATAGTGATCTTTGGGTGAAATTGAGGTGTGAAGGGGATTTTGTTGGCTCTTTTAGATAGCTGTTGCTACTGAAGATCCCATAGGTTACAAAAGGTAGTGAAACATGGGATTAGAAATTAGAGAATGACTAATTAAGAATAAATATATAGACAACACTCATTGCTTAATATGTGCTACATTTGTGATGTACTGGGTCTGTGCTGCGTTTAGGCCTCCAG
Organism: Oxyura jamaicensis; assembly: GCF_011077185.1. Taxonomy (NCBI): domain Eukaryota; kingdom Metazoa; phylum Chordata; class Aves; order Anseriformes; family Anatidae; genus Oxyura; species Oxyura jamaicensis. The sequence goes on along the minus strand of NC_048900.1, from coordinate 4,842 downwards.
ATGAGCCCCTGGGGCCCCAAGAATCAGATGAGCACCTGGGGCCCCAAGAACCAGATCAAACCAACCTTATGGTTTGGACTGTGACCACGGGCTCAGAGATAAGGAGGATTGTTTTTAAAAGGACAAGATAAAGAATGTCAAACATGCAAGGCCTCGAGATAACAGGACTCTCAGCGCCCACCACCAGAAGGCACCACGCAAGCGCAGATGGGAGGAGTTTATGGAAATGACTTCTTGGAGCTAATCTTAATACTAAGCGGGGACAGGTTATGCATATGTATAGGTGTTCTGGGAAACTTCATGCATATGTAACTCTTTACTGTATATAAGCAAAACAAGTTGCCGCGTTAGGGGCGCACGACTTCGGTGGGACTACCCTCCGTGCTGCCCAGCGCTGAATAAACATACCTACTTTACAATCCTACTGATTGTGGAGTCAGTTTTCCGCGAGTCAGTAGTAGTAACCCTGCAGTTTCTACGTTCTGTAGCATCTGTAGCAAAATATACAGGCAGATGAAAAATGAGCAGGTACACATACATGTGACTCTACAGCTGAGATTAAATAATGTGCAGTTTGTTCTGTTTTATCTTTCAAAGCACGTTGTTGCCGAGCGCCTGAGCTTTTCGCTCATGTTACCGAGGAAAGGAATGGCTGCGCTTCTCCCCCTCCCCCCCCCTTTTTTTTTCCTCTCCTTCTCCGTCAGTGACAGGGACTTAAAATGTTTTTCTCAGATGTCCATGTGAAAATTAAAAAATAAAAAATAAAAAAATGCTGAGGGTGAACACTAACAGAACTGGGTGACTTTTTCAAGGTAGAGGGCAAAGAACGTGGAAATTTCTAGTATGTTAGTGTTACTCTGTTAACAAAACTGATGTACTAGCCACTTGCTGTTCCTAGTTTTTTGGTTTGGCTTGGTTTTCCTTTCAGTAGGAAAGACCTTTTCCTACGAAAGGCCCCAAAGGCCTTTGTAGACAGAACTTTGTCCCCCTTCAGCTTTAAGAATTATCCTAGAAATAATGAACAAGTGCTTGCAGGGCTTTCCAGAATGCTAGTTGTGATTGGTCAAGAAAGACTTGGGAGGCAATTCCTTTCACAGAGTTGTAGAGTGGTTTGGGTTGGAAGGGACACTTAAAGATCATCTAGTCTTGCCTCGATCAGCGGTGTCTTTCACTTGATCAGGTTGCTCTAAGTCCTATCCAGCCCAGCTTTAGGCACCCCCAGTAACAGGGCCTCCACAACTCTCTGGGCAGCCCGTTCCAGTGTCTTACTACCCTCGCTGTGAAGAATTTCTTCGTTTTGTTTGATCTAAATCAACCCTCTTTCAGTTTATAGCTGTTGCCTTGCTCTGTCACTACAGGCCCTGGTAAAAATTCCTTGCCTGTTTTTTTATAAGTCCATTACATGTGTTTAAAAGTAGCAATGAGGTCTCCACAGAGCCAGCCCAGAGAAGAGAAGAAGTGTGACAGAACCCTGCTGCTGGTGCTGGCTTGCAGGTCAGTGCCGAGCTACTGTAAGGAGGTTTTTATGTACTTTTCCACTTCCTTCAAAGGGAAGTGGAAGCACAGACAAGCTGACTGAGAACACTCCAAAGTGGTAGATACGAGACTTCTTGTAGGACACCAGCTCTTTTCTTCTGTGAGCTGAAGGAAAGCTTGTTCGGGCACAGGTACCTCTGAGAGAGGGATGCAGCTCTCTCATTACCACTTCTGCTGACTCCTGAAGCAATCCTCTGCACTGGTCTGATATCCCTGCCCATCTGTGGCAAATGAGTTTGTCCCTCAGTTTGCAGAAGCAGCATTGTGGAATTTAGGTTTTGGTAGGTATTGAGGTTGTACCCCTGAAATCTCATCTATCTCAAGATACTACCTATCCTTGCAAACTTTGCTTCTCTGAAATCCAAGTCTTTGTCCTTACCCCAGTAATACTGAAGGGAGAAATACTCCATTGAAAAATTATCAGAAAAACAGAATCTGTTTTGGCAAGCCTCCCTCCCTTGAAATCCGTGGATTCCTTAAACTGGCCTTTGAAGCAAACGCTATTTGAAGCAAACGCTATCCAAGAAAAAAAATATTTTATCTCTCATTTATCATTCTGTAATAGTTCCAGCTGACTTTGGTGACAGCATAATAGCGAAAGTGATTTCACTCTCTACCAAATAAAAACATAAATTACTTCTTTTGACTGTCTTGAAAGAATGGTACTAATAATAGGTGGGAAAACCAGAACTGTTGCATTTCTAGAATTTTAGGTGGCCAGAGAAATGCACAGCATGCACTAGGGTAGCCGCACAAAAGTATCTCAAAAACGGGCTCTTGCATACAGAAAGACCTTTGGGAGGTCACTGATACTTGGTCAGAGTGGGCTGACTCAGCCATCATTCTGCCTTTGTAATATTTCGTAGCAGTTTTGCGGTATTGCAGATCTTCAGCTCAAGGAAGACTTTTCTTCCAGGGATTTTCCCTACTGCTTTTACTTCAAACATTACCGGGAAACAAAGTTGAAAGTTCTCACGTGTCCCCTCAAGGCTAGGAACTGGTTACCCAGCAAGATGCTTGCTCGAGGCATGGCCTCACCAGCTGATTCAAAAACTGGCCTGGGGCAGAAGCGTGTGGGACAAAATACTGCAGAGAGCACAATCCATGCGTTTGGTTGCTTAATGCCACTGAGCTTTGTTTTCATAGCAGGAATGTGTCAGAAGTAGCAGTAATTCAGGGAAATGACACAAACCTGGAGGTAGGCAGTCAGCTTTGTGAGCAGGGAGTGCTGGCATGGCCCTGCTCTCCTGACTACACCTGTTCAAATCAAGTAGGGGAAGTGAGTATGGACTTGATATTTCAACCCTTTCAAGGAGCTGAACGTCACCAGAAAAGATGACGACATCCCTGCCCTGAAGGCCCTGCCCACCACAGTCTGTAGCATTGTGTGCATTTGTAGCTTGATGGGCCTCAGAGTGGGTGTAGATTGATGGGCCTGAGACTGTGGGGTGCTGGGGCTGGGATTTGATTTGGGGATTTCTCTCCCCCTCCCCCCCCCCAGCCCCATGAACTTATGTTTTAAGTTTAAGCTTGGGAAGAAAAAAAGCAAGGCCTTACAGAGCCTTAGCTCCACCTAGGAATGATTAAGAGTCTGTTTGCTTCTGGAAGAACTTCCCACTGCTGAGGATGGATGGGATGAACCCCAAAAGCTAGATGGGGTTTTGTGAGAGCTGGCGATACTGTCAACAGGACTCCACAGTTGATGAGAGACATCACTGGTTTTGATGTCCATCACAATGGAAAATACTCATTTCATTCAGTCTGGGGAAGTCATATCAAACTCACAGACAGAAACAGTATCAGTGAGACAAGAGAAAGGAAAGTAAGAGAAGAGGAGAAGGGAAGAGAAGAGGAGAAGAGAAAGGAAGGGAGGAGAAAAGATAGAATTGAAGGTAAGTGAAGAGAAAGGAAGGTAAGAGGAGAGGGAAGAGAGGAGAGGAGAGTGAAGGAGAGAAGGGGAGAGGAGAAGAGGAAGGGTTTGTGGGAAATACTTCAAATAATTTTATTCAGACAGTATATTTTGTGAAGTTTAATTTATCTGTGATTACTATGGCTGGAGTCCTTTCAGTTCATGGCATTTTATGGTAAACAAAACAAAACCTTTTATTCCGTATTACCTGATGCCCGATCACCTCCCGTTTCATCATTGGATAAGTACTACAGGTTCAAAAGCTTCCTCTCCTCTTCACTTCTTTCCAGACAGGATAGAAGAGCAAATAAAAATTAAATTGACAGCAAATCGAGCGTAAGTCATGGGTAAATGAAAAGTAAATCACATGTAAAGCGATAATAAATCTAGAGGAAATCCAGAGGAAATTAGTAATAAATCAAGAGTAAATCCAGAGTAATTCAGGATTAAAATCAGAGTAAATGAAGATTAAAAAAGAATAAATGACTAAATCAAGATTAAATCAAGATCCAAAAAAGACTAAAGAGAAAATCAAGAGTAAAACTTGTAAATCAAGAGTGAAAAAAGAGGAATTCAAGAGTAGGGGAGGACAGGAGAGGAGGAGGAGGAAGAGGAGGGGGTGGTGGTGGTGGACAAGGAGATGGAAGGTTCAGGATTTATAGAATCTTTTTTTTTTTTTTTTTTTTTTTTTTTTAATAAAGGGGACTTCTGAGTGCAATGTTATGCAGTTACATCTTTAGAATCCCCCCTGTATGCACTGAAAGCAGTGAGGGTTTCCAAGCGTATTTACAGAACCCAAGTATCATTCTTTGTACACATCCATTCCTTGAGCAAACCAAGAGGAACCAAAGGACTACCTGGGGGCACCCACGCATCTCCATGGGCACCCAGGATCGTCCTTGGAACACCCAAGCATCTCCACACAGCAGCCATGCACCTCCCTAGAGCAACCGTGCATCTCCCTGGGGCACAGAAGTGTCGTCTTAGAGCTCCAAAACATCTCCCCACACTGTTCAAGCATTTCTCTCGAGCACCCACGCAGCTTCCTGCATCCCCACGCATCTCAGCAGGGCTCTCAAGCACCTCCCTCGATCCCACAGGCAGCTCACGCACGTAGCCAGGCATTTCCAGGGATCTCAGGCATCTCCCAGTGCACTCCAGCACCTTCCCAGGCCATACAAGCACCACACTCGAGTTCCCAAACATCTTCTTAGACATGCTCTTCACTTCCATTAGACACTAGGCACCTTCCTGCAGCACCCACGCATGTCCCAGGGCAACCAAGGGATCTTAAAATCGAGATCCCAGGGTGCTCCAGGGAGGTGCTTGCGTGCCCTGGGAAGATCCTGATGTGCCCAGGGAGACTTTGTTTCCTCCAAGGCTCTGCAGGGCTGCTC
>NW_023304093.1:0-3591 GCF_011077185.1 Oxyura jamaicensis | reverse complement strand
GCGCAGGCTGCGATGCCCACGGCAGGGCCGAGCCCTGGGCCCCCCCCTTGGTGGGGATCCTTGGGGGGCTCTCTCCCCCTGCCCGGCCCCTTTCTCATGGTAACAAGCCCCTCACAGCGGGGATGGCCCCCAGCTGGCCCCACAGCCCCACACAGGGCTGGGGGGGGGGGAGATGTGGGGTCATTTCCATGTGCGGCAGACAAAGGGGAGGCCATGGAGGAGGCAGCTGGCAGCACCCACGGTGGCACTGCCGGCACAGGCTGCCCCCAGCTCCCCTCTCTGCACTTCCACACATGAAAACTTGAGGAAAAGGGGAAAAACCCACAGCCAAGGACTGCCCTTAGAACTGCCCCCTGAGCCACACCACCCAGTGCCTTGCACAGGGAGAGAGCTGGGTGTTTGGGGTCTGCTCGGTTTAGGATGGATGGGGCGGGGGGCTCCTATCTGAAGTGGGGAATCGCGTGAGGCTCTGCAGGGGAATGCTGAGCACACTGCGAAAGGGAAGAGGCTGGGAGCCGGGCTGCCAGCACCACCCCAATAAAGGCAGGATCTATAGGCTGTCATTATTTCCATATCCTAAAGAAGCTGCACGCCCATTATTAGTTCAGAGCAGGGCAGGAAATCATCACCCGGATTAAGGTTAAATTCCATCTCAGAAGGGCTTAGCTGACTGCTAAATGCTTATGTCCAGTGTCCAGAAATTAAAAAAAAAAAAAAAAAAAAAAAAAAAGAGACAACCCACCCCCACATAGCACGTTACAATAGCATCTAATAAGGTTAGGTGTTATGCCACTGCTGCGAGGCTCGGAGCAGTTTATCGCTCTGATGCAAGCCCTGCTAGGGCGCTTCAGAGCTGGAGGAACTGTGAGATTGAGGGCTGGAGAGCAGGCTGCAAAATTATGAATAGGGATTATCTGACAATACCAACATGTTCCTTGAAGCCCGTGAGCATCATCGCACGGTCTGAGGGTTTGTTTTTTAGTGTAGCTGTTGATATATGTTTTATGATACAACATCGGTGGCACTCTTTCCTACTGCAGGTTAGGCTGCAGCTTCTCTTAATCTGCCGTTCATCCTCCCATTCTGTAATCTGGAAATGTATGAAGAATATGTAAGGCATTTGTAATGGGATTAATTTATTTTGAGAACTTGTTTGTGTTGTGGCTTCTTGGTTGCTTATTCTTATATAAAATGTGGATAACTGGAAATCGTGCGAGTCAGTAATTAGCATTCACTTTTTTCTTTTTCTTTCTTTTTATCATATGCATCTAAATTCAGTTTAGCTCTTTAAGGAATTGCCAGACTGCCCTTGATTTATAGGCAGTGTCTTCTGGATCTGAGAGGATCTAATTCAAATTAATAATACTTGAATCTGATTTCAGGATATTTGCACGGTGCTATACATTTCATTAAGATATCGCCACGTTGTGTGCCTGTGCGTGTGCACATGACTATCTACAGGTATATTTAGGCATGGGCAACTCATGAAACCTGCCAGGAAAATAATAATAATAATAATAATAAAACAACGTTGGCAAATAGAGAGCAGTGGCAAGAAAACTTTTAGCAAAGCCAAGCTAACTCAGATCCGGGGGAAAAAAAAATAAGTGAATAATGAAAATAGAGGGGGGGGCGGGGGGGGCGGCGAGGGGGAATAAAATAAGTGCATAATGAAAATAGCGAAGTGAAGAGCCTTGTCCCCACCTCTGCGCAGCTGCCGGGCTCGGCGGCAGCAGCCTCCAAGCGCTGCGCGGCCGCTCGGACCCACGGCCCGGGCAGGGCGCAAGTAGGGCGCAAATAGGGCGCAAGTAGGGCGCAGCCGCCGCCGTAGCCTTTTTCCCCCTTTCTCCTGCCGTGCAGGGATCTGCGGCCGGGGGACAGGCAGCGAGGGGCTGTGGGGAGCCTCGGACCCCCCCTGCTCTGTGCTGAGCCCCCCCGGAGGCAGCCCCCCGCCCTGCCTCTCCCCTCTCCCCCAGACCCAGATCACACCGGGGCACCGACGCCTGCCTGGAGCTTTCAGGGCAGGTTTGGGGAGGAGGTGAAAAATAGCAATCGCATCGCAATGGGGAAGATGAGCTGCTGTTGGGGGGCTTGGGGGGGGCCCCGCCGTCCTTTGCAGTGTTTAATCATCGGAAAGGTGTCCTCTGATCAGCAGCATTTTTGAGTGCAATTGCTAGTGACTATTGCTCGCGTTCCTGCTCTTGCTGTAGGCACACATTCAATGCACAGTTCAAGAGCAGTTTATCTTAGCTTAATGTAAGTAAAAGTATAGTGTCGGATCAGAGTACCATTTTTTTCATTTTTTTTAGGGGGGGGGAAAAAAAAAAAAAAAAAAAAAAAAAAAAAAAAAAAAGTGCTGTAATAGATTTAACTCTGTCAAAGCAGGGAAATTGTTCCGCAGCTCCCTAATACAGCCCTTTGGGCAGCTCCACGGTTACCTTCAGAAGGGATCACGCAAGTAGTCAAGACGTGAAGTTTATCTTTGCACGGAGAGCATTTCAAGCCCTTTTAGAGGAAGAAGCGGCTGTGGGTTGTGCTGGGAGCCGGGCAGGAGCGGCTGAGGCTCAGCCATAGCAGCCCCTCTGCACTAAACCGCCTCGCTCAGCATCCCCAGCCTGGGCTGCCTGACTTACTTCTGTATTAGTTCTCAATTACGTGCAGTGTAAACCAGCTTTTTGATTAACAAAACAGCAGAGCATTGGTTAAGAACACTTAAACTTCAAAAAAAAATCCCCCTGGGAAGTGGGCTCTGAATTGGTTAATAATGTGCAGTACTTGCTAAATTGCTGACTTCCAGATGTGGAAAATATCTTTCTTGTTTAGGACCTACGTAACCTGATTGGATTACGACAGAAGCGTCACATTGGAAGGCTTTTGAGTGATGATTTAATTAACCATACAGTAGAAAGCTGTATTTGCCAGGAAACCCCTTCCATATTTGCATAACCAATCCCTTCAGTGCAAAGGTGGAGTCTGGGCTTCTTCTCTTTTTTTTTTTTTTTCCTTTTCTTTTTTTTTTTTTTCTAGATGCAATTTTATTTTAATTTTAATACTTTGCAAAGGTGAAAAACTTGTAACCTCCGCGAAGTTCGTTACCACGCGTTGCTCGCCCGAGCTGCCTGCCGTGCAGCCAGCCCAGGGCACGGCAGGGGCAGGAAAAAGCGCCCAGCTCCCCCCCTGCTCCCTATCTGTGAACAAAACAGAGCGACTGTAAGATCTCAGCACGGTTGTTGTGTTGGTTGTTTTTATTTATTTTTTTTTTTTTCATCAGATTCAGCTGACTGTTCAAATAACCTGGACGGGTGCTGAAATGAAATGAAAGAGAGAGGAAAATAATAATAATAATAATAATAAAATGCCCCCAAAGAAACGCGTGAGGATAAAAATAAAACAGCAGCAAAACGAGCGGGAGTCAGCCAGGAGCTCGTTTGCGGTGCCCGCACAGAGTTTAGTTTCTAGGCGTTGCGTTAGGGTAAGTTTTGGCCCTCCGCAAGCCGCGGGAGCTGCGGGAGCGCAGCGGGGCAGGATGCGGCCCCCGGCGGCTCCCGGGGCGGCCGAGGCGGGGGAGATCCCGCGGGGGGGGGGGGGGGG
>NW_023304092.1:0-3591 GCF_011077185.1 Oxyura jamaicensis | reverse complement strand
GCGCAGGCTGCGATGCCCACGGCAGGGCCGAGCCCTGGGCCCCCCCCCTTGGTGGGGATCCTTGGGGGGCTCTCTCCCCCTGCCCGGCCCCTTTCTCATGGTAACAAGCCCCTCACAGCGGGGATGGCCCCCAGCTGGCCCCACAGCCCCACACAGGGCTGGGGGGGGGGGGAGATGTGGGGTCATTTCCATGTGCGGCAGACAAAGGGGAGGCCATGGAGGAGGCAGCTGGCAGCACCCACGGTGGCACTGCCGGCACAGGCTGCCCCCAGCTCCCCTCTCTGCACTTCCACACATGAAAACTTGAGGAAAAGGGGAAAAACCCACAGCCAAGGACTGCCCTTAGAACTGCCCCCTGAGCCACACCACCCAGTGCCTTGCACAGGGAGAGAGCTGGGTGTTTGGGGTCTGCTCGGTTTAGGATGGATGGGGCGGGGGGCTCCTATCTGAAGTGGGGAATCGCGTGAGGCTCTGCAGGGGAATGCTGAGCACACTGCGAAAGGGAAGAGGCTGGGAGCCGGGCTGCCAGCACCACCCCAATAAAGGCAGGATCTATAGGCTGTCATTATTTCCATATCCTAAAGAAGCTGCACGCCCATTATTAGTTCAGAGCAGGGCAGGAAATCATCACCCGGATTAAGGTTAAATTCCATCTCAGAAGGGCTTAGCTGACTGCTAAATGCTTATGTCCAGTGTCCAGAAATTAAAAAAAAAAAAAAAAAAAAAAAAAGAGACAACCCCCCCCCACATAGCACGTTACAATAGCATCTAATAAGGTTAGGTGTTATGCCACTGCTGCGAGGCTCGGAGCAGTTTATCGCTCTGATGCAAGCCCTGCTAGGGCGCTTCAGAGCTGGAGGAACTGTGAGATTGAGGGCTGGAGAGCAGGCTGCAAAATTATGAATAGGGATTATCTGACAATACCAACATGTTCCTTGAAGCCCGTGAGCATCATCGCACGGTCTGAGGGTTTGTTTTTTAGTGTAGCTGTTGATATATGTTTTATGATACAACATCGGTGGCACTCTTTCCTACTGCAGGTTAGGCTGCAGCTTCTCTTAATCTGCCGTTCATCCTCCCATTCTGTAATCTGGAAATGTATGAAGAATATGTAAGGCATTTGTAATGGGATTAATTTATTTTGAGAACTTGTTTGTGTTGTGGCTTCTTGGTTGCTTATTCTTATATAAAATGTGGATAACTGGAAATCGTGCGAGTCAGTAATTAGCATTCACTTTTTTCTTTTTCTTTCTTTTTATCATATGCATCTAAATTCAGTTTAGCTCTTTAAGGAATTGCCAGACTGCCCTTGATTTATAGGCAGTGTCTTCTGGATCTGAGAGGATCTAATTCAAATTAATAATACTTGAATCTGATTTCAGGATATTTGCACGGTGCTATACATTTCATTAAGATATCGCCACGTTGTGTGCCTGTGCGTGTGCACATGACTATCTACAGGTATATTTAGGCATGGGCAACTCATGAAACCTGCCAGGAAAATAATAATAATAATAATAATAAAACAACGTTGGCAAATAGAGAGCAGTGGCAAGAAAACTTTTAGCAAAGCCAAGCTAACTCAGATCCGGGGGAAAAAAAAATAAGTGAATAATGAAAATAGAGGGGGGGGCGGGGGGGGCGGCGAGGGGGAATAAAATAAGTGCATAATGAAAATAGCGAAGTGAAGAGCCTTGTCCCCACCTCTGCGCAGCTGCCGGGCTCGGCGGCAGCAGCCTCCAAGCGCTGCGCGGCCGCTCGGACCCACGGCCCGGGCAGGGCGCAAGTAGGGCGCAAATAGGGCGCAAGTAGGGCGCAGCCGCCGCCGTAGCCTTTTTCCCCCTTTCTCCTGCCGTGCAGGGATCTGCGGCCGGGGGACAGGCAGCGAGGGGCTGTGGGGAGCCTCGGACCCCCCCTGCTCTGTGCTGAGCCCCCCCGGAGGCAGCCCCCCGCCCTGCCTCTCCCCTCTCCCCCAGACCCAGATCACACCGGGGCACCGACGCCTGCCTGGAGCTTTCAGGGCAGGTTTGGGGAGGAGGTGAAAAATAGCAATCGCATCGCAATGGGGAAGATGAGCTGCTGTTGGGGGGCTTGGGGGGGGCCCCGCCGTCCTTTGCAGTGTTTAATCATCGGAAAGGTGTCCTCTGATCAGCAGCATTTTTGAGTGCAATTGCTAGTGACTATTGCTCGCGTTCCTGCTCTTGCTGTAGGCACACATTCAATGCACAGTTCAAGAGCAGTTTATCTTAGCTTAATGTAAGTAAAAGTATAGTGTCGGATCAGAGTACCATTTTTTTCATTTTTTTTAGGGGGGGGGAAAAAAAAAAAAAAAAAAAAAAAAAAAAAAAAAAAAGTGCTGTAATAGATTTAACTCTGTCAAAGCAGGGAAATTGTTCCGCAGCTCCCTAATACAGCCCTTTGGGCAGCTCCACGGTTACCTTCAGAAGGGATCACGCAAGTAGTCAAGACGTGAAGTTTATCTTTGCACGGAGAGCATTTCAAGCCCTTTTAGAGGAAGAAGCGGCTGTGGGTTGTGCTGGGAGCCGGGCAGGAGCGGCTGAGGCTCAGCCATAGCAGCCCCTCTGCACTAAACCGCCTCGCTCAGCATCCCCAGCCTGGGCTGCCTGACTTACTTCTGTATTAGTTCTCAATTACGTGCAGTGTAAACCAGCTTTTTGATTAACAAAACAGCAGAGCATTGGTTAAGAACACTTAAACTTCAAAAAAAAATCCCCCTGGGAAGTGGGCTCTGAATTGGTTAATAATGTGCAGTACTTGCTAAATTGCTGACTTCCAGATGTGGAAAATATCTTTCTTGTTTAGGACCTACGTAACCTGATTGGATTACGACAGAAGCGTCACATTGGAAGGCTTTTGAGTGATGATTTAATTAACCATACAGTAGAAAGCTGTATTTGCCAGGAAACCCCTTCCATATTTGCATAACCAATCCCTTCAGTGCAAAGGTGGAGTCTGGGCTTCTTCTCTTTTTTTTTTTTTTTCCTTTTCTTTTTTTTTTTTTTCTAGATGCAATTTTATTTTAATTTTAATACTTTGCAAAGGTGAAAAACTTGTAACCTCCGCGAAGTTCGTTACCACGCGTTGCTCGCCCGAGCTGCCTGCCGTGCAGCCAGCCCAGGGCACGGCAGGGGCAGGAAAAAGCGCCCAGCTCCCCCCCTGCTCCCTATCTGTGAACAAAACAGAGCGACTGTAAGATCTCAGCACGGTTGTTGTGTTGGTTGTTTTTATTTATTTTTTTTTTTTTCATCAGATTCAGCTGACTGTTCAAATAACCTGGACGGGTGCTGAAATGAAATGAAAGAGAGAGGAAAATAATAATAATAATAATAATAAAATGCCCCCAAAGAAACGCGTGAGGATAAAAATAAAACAGCAGCAAAACGAGCGGGAGTCAGCCAGGAGCTCGTTTGCGGTGCCCGCACAGAGTTTAGTTTCTAGGCGTTGCGTTAGGGTAAGTTTTGGCCCTCCGCAAGCCGCGGGAGCTGCGGGAGCGCAGCGGGGCAGGATGCGGCCCCCGGCGGCTCCCGGGGCGGCCGAGGCGGGGGAGATCCCGCGGGGGGGGGGGGGGGG